>NW_003201954.1:0-926 GCF_000006405.1 Perkinsus marinus ATCC 50983
GTTGAGGATGGTGGATATTCTCTGTATGGCATTTTTGATAGGTTCTGTGCGTGATGATAGATGAGGCTGATATTGACCAGCAACTACCGAATGCATTTGACCGGAAACGATTCTATCGTTGAGTCCGGTTGTTAAACAGTTGTTGCTTCGCTCCGCTGTTCTTTACAGATGTCCTCACCAATTGCTGTGGTCATGGTGTTCGTACCAACGTAAAAGCGTTGTCTATTCCAACTGCAACTCATCCGAGTGATACACTGTATACGTTGGCTCTTACTTGTGATGCTTTTCCAATCATGTTATCGCTATGTAATGAGCCTTGCGCTGTCAATACCGACTGTGGAGAGAAAGTTACTCAATGCGGTTGAGTGTGATGACATTGCTTTTGTGATACGCTCTGAACTCCTCAGGGGCGACGACTTGATCGCACCACATCTTATCTATCGGGAAAAGGTGTAGTAGTAAAGCCTGATCGCACGACCGAAGTAGTTGAATAGTGTCTTGGCAGTCAGTCGTCATTCGGATAAACTAGCTTGGTGGAGGTTAGGTTCGGGTGATAGGTGGTCGTTGCCGTCACCATTTTGTATCTAGGAACGGATCTCCGTCTGCAGTTTAGCGTTTATGATCATATTCCTCCTCGATGGCGGATCGATCACTGACAGCTTCATCATCCTCGGGAGGTCAGGGACCTCTACATGAAGTCCCCGGGTCGTCGAGGAAAGCTGTCGACCCTGAGCTTGCCGCCACGGTTATCAGAGACTACCTATTACCACTCTTCCAAGAGGGCAATAAGCCGATACATTATGCTAAGGTCGGCCCTGGACATGGCGTCAACGAGAGGCTTTGAACAGGTTCGGGCTGGGTTGATGGATGACCCAGCAGCAGGGAAGAGTTTCCCCTCGGTGATCCGCTCGGCAGCTTCGTCGCTG
>NW_003201728.1:0-1689 GCF_000006405.1 Perkinsus marinus ATCC 50983
CTTCTTGAAGTTCAATGCTAGACGGATGGGTTCCGCTGACCTTGCTATGAGCATCTCAACGATGTTCTCGGGTCTTACTAGGTTGGATCTCATTTGTAGTCCCAAGGATAACTCTATACAGCGGAGAGGTACATTGAAGGCGGAGTCGACTATGAAGTCACTGGATACTTTGATGAAGAGAAATAAGCACTCTCTTCTCGTCCTCAATCTGCGTTGCGACCCCGATCTTCGAGTGCTATCCATTCCCCTGATGCCGAGGTTGAGTACTTTACACCTCCGGGGCCGCATAAGCAAGAGTGCTTGCCTCTCGATAGTCCGCAGTACTCATCTGGAGACCTTCTGCTATCTGCGTGAGGATACTGATCCAATTATCTGGGCCACTGATGATGTGGATCATGTCTTCCACTCGATGCCGTTGTCCACGTTCAGGTGCTTAACACTATCCTCAGTGAGGTCACCGGCGAATCTTCTTTGGTGTATGTCTCGTATGTTGGAGAATGCCGGCATATTGTGGATAGTGAGGCCTACTAGTATAGACCTTGTAGACGGAGTCATCTATGGATCACAGATTATAATACTGAACATTGCTAAGTATAGCACGGCATGTGCAGCCCTACTTGACAAAATTTCCCTTGTTGATGACGTATTCTCCGTATTATGTCGTCTTTTTGAGGGTGTCCCATATAATGCCGTAGGTAGACTATGGAGTTCAGACATGACTGAGGAGGATCGGGAAGGGTGGCGAGATGAGGTAATCCCAGTAATACGTCGAGCGATAGCAACACACAAGGCGGCAGCGAAGCTGGCGTAATGTCAAGCTGCAGGATCTGGGTATTCCAACACCACCTTATCGACTTGTAATTTCACATGGTTCTTACTTTAGTAGCGGTTGAGTTGTCATAAGCAGTTAGGATAAGATACGGGTCCTCATGTGTAGAGGAGGCTCTCCCTGGCCATTAATGGGCGAGAGGCTTGAACTCAACACACAAGGGTGTACAAGCTCCTGTACAGGAGCTCAAGGTTGTTCACCAATTTCCGGAACTCCCTTTACTATCGAGGAAGGGAAATGCCAGGATTGTGGATGGGCAATGCACGCGTAAGATCCTTTTGGGTAACAAAAAGGCGGCACAGCAATCGAGCAATAGGCCCTAATAGCCTTCTTCGGGAAATATGCGCAAGCTTCTTGATTCTTCTCGGGGAAGCTCCGTCACCAAGCTCGCCAAAGAAATGACGGCCTTCATGGGCCAATGTTAACGGGATCACCGGGTCATCAATATCGTACGGACTGACTCCAAGATCGACAGTCCAGAGCTCGATGATGTTACACACACAACGAGAAGCCAGCCTTTGGAGCTTCAACTGGAGCTGCTTCAGTCAAGCATGAGTAGCAAACGATGAAGATCATCTCGAAGTGAATAAATCGATTTTGGACAGTTTTGGGTCGATTCCCGGAGACCTGACACTAGTGCTGTTAACGACACAACATACCTCTTCATCCCGAGTATAATACTTACGGCCTAGACCAACGATACCAAGTTACGCGAGTACGGTTCAATACTCAAATAACGGGCGAAGGAAGAACGAGCCAGGACGGAAGAACTAAGCATCCGCATTTGTCTGCTTTAACATCTCTCGTCAAGAATTTGCCTCTTTCAACTACCGATATTGGCGAACTGCTATCAAACCGAG
>NW_003212888.1:0-1322 GCF_000006405.1 Perkinsus marinus ATCC 50983
AGGAGCAAGAGTTTTGTGATCTATAATGGAGGCCCCTATATGAGAACCAAGAGTTCTGCGATCTATTCAGAGTGTCGGATGGGACACCATGTGTGCCATGAAGTTAATGGGGTGCAGAGATGGTGGGACAAATCTCAAATTTACTGGTCTCGTGGCCTAATGGATAAGGCGTTGGTCTTCGGAACCGAAGGTTGTGGGTTTGAGTCCCATCGAGATCGTCTCCACGCCGGGAAGCGCCCATATACGGATGCCACTGGCCGTACAGATGTCGATGTTGATTGTATACCCTTGTGACTCGTCGGGATACATGCTGAGGCTAAGGGTACAAGAAGATTGTTGGTCTGCCAACGAACTATCTCCAATGAATTGACCCCTTTAAGAACACTATGTAATGGAGGCCCCTCTATGAGGAGCAAGAGTTTTGTGATCTATAATGGAGGCCCCTATATGAGAACCAAGAGTTTTGCGATCTATTCAGCGTGTCGGATGGGACGCCATGTGTGCCATGAAGTTAATGGGGGGCAGAGATGGTGGGACAAATCTCAAATTTACTGGTCTCGTGGCCTAATGGATAAGGCGTTGGTCTTCGGAACCGAAGGTTGTGGGTTTGAGTCCCATCGAGATCGTCTCCACGCCGGGAAGCGTCCATATACGGATGCCACAGGCCTTACAGATGTCGATGTTGATTGTATACCCTTGTGACTCGTCGGGATACATGCTGAGGCTAAGGGTACAAGAAGATTGTTGGTCTTCCAACGAACGATCTCCAATGAATTGACCTCATTGAAAACACTATGTAATGGAGGCCCCTCTATGAGGAGCAAGAGTTTTGTGATCTATTCAGCGTGTCGGATGCGAACTCATGTGTGCCGTTAAGTCGGTGTTGCGCATAGTGACGAGATAGTGGGATAAATCTCAAAGTCGTTGGTCTCGTGGCCTAATGGATAAGGCGTTGGTCTTCGGAACCAAAGATTGCGGGTTCGAGTCCCACCAAGATCGTCTTCAAGCCGAAAAGTGCCTATACACGGATGCCACTGGCCGTACAGATGTCGATGTTGATTGTACACCCTTGTGACTCGTCGGAATACATGGCGAAGCTAACGGTACAAGAAGATTGTTGGTCTGCCAACAAGCGATCTCTAATAAATTGACCCCTTTAAGAACACTATGTAATGGAGGCCCCCCTATGAGGAGCGAGAGTTTTGCGATCTATTCAGCGTCTCGAATGCGAAATCATGTGTGCCGTTAAGTCAGTGTTGCGCGTAGTGACGAGATAGTAAGGTAAATCTCAAATTCATTGGTCTCGTGACCTAATGGATAAG
>NW_003202507.1:0-1125 GCF_000006405.1 Perkinsus marinus ATCC 50983
TTGATGATGGCGTAACGCTACGCTACATAAGACAGTCTTATTAAGACTGGTACCTACTTATCCGTACAGCCTGTGCGGGGCTCGTACAGCACGGGACGTAACGCCCTGTACCGTACAGGCTGTACGGTACAGGCGCTATTCTGAGTCGGAACATTTGAGGCCGGAGAATGAGACCCTACAAAGACGGTGCCTAGCTCAGAGAACGATAATAGAGAAAGTGAGTGACAGCCCCCAGCTGTCAGCCCGATCGTCCTCCAGACCAAACGAACCTTTTCGACACCATATCAGTGATATGGATGCTGTCAACGCGATGATTCTCACATACTCTGGGGATCATCGCATTGTCAAGATAAACTCTTGCCGTGAAAATCCTGAGCGATTCCGCCCGATTGTAGGCTGAAGCTCACCAATTTGGGCACATCGCAGTTGTCTACAATATAGCGATTCAACTTGTGGCCGGCTTCACCCTTTTGGAATGACTGTGCAAAATATTCGGCTTCCACCTGGAGTTTATTTCGGGGAGCAACGCCGAATCGACAATGTATTGTGTGTATAAGTAGCCACTCGCTCGCGTCTCTCACAACGAATGATACTGGAACATTACAGAATACGCATGATATGGAAAAGTCTGATGCCGAATGATACCGTCTCTGATGAGCAATCTAATGTAATATCCACACGACTAGATTGATAGTCCACCAAATAAAAAAAGCTAACCGCGAATGCTCTGTGAGCCAAACCAAGTTGTCCTGAGTAATGAGGGAACACTTCGTTGTGACCACATCCCCACAGATGGTGATATAACAATGAGTGCAATAGTCAGTACCCAACGGCAGAAAAGTAGGGTCATGTTGGGAGAATAATCAAAACAAAGCTTCATCACTTTGCTCAAGGCTGTCCAATATACTTACCAAGCCCATGGCTCATCTCAATATATCGAAGAGGGTAGACACCCAGGGTATGCTTTAGAACGCCATATAGTGTGTGCGAATCGTAGTCCAATGGAAAGAGACCAGACATGTCGTCGTACTGCGATTGAGTAAGGTTGATAGCGATCTGGTTATCCGTGCCCGGCACGTATTCCCAGGGGGCTCTCATCGGATCGACAGATGCGTTTGTCACCAC
>NW_003202498.1:0-3632 GCF_000006405.1 Perkinsus marinus ATCC 50983
CAGGCAACTCTACACGACACTGTGTCCAACCTACAACGGGAACTATCCGAGTCGGAGGATCATAACAGACATCTCAAGCAGAAACTAGAGGAGTCCTACAGGAAGGAGAGGGATAAGATTTATGAGGTGGAGATGTTGGAGGTAGTACTACGGCTTTGGGAGGCTCGGGGCGTCTACCATGCCTGACAGGCCGATCTCCAAAGGGTTACACAGGACTTAGCTGCTCACCTTGCTGAGTCATCTGCATTGCATACTCAGATCGAGGAGTTATCCTCATTAGCAGAGAAAGCAGAGAAAAGTCAGGAGAAGGAACAACGTAATTACGCATAGTGATGGAGTTGGGCAGTACGCTATTGCCTATCTACTCATATCAGGGTTAGTATCCCTATTATGCCGTAATAGAGTACTCCTCCTGCGAGCACAGCATAGATTGGCATCACAGACTAGACGGTATACAACATTCGTAGAGAAGATAGCGGACCTAGCCAGAGGCATTGGTGGTGCTAACCTAGGTATGCTGCTATTAATACACTATGTAGTAGTGTACTCACCCTCAGGCATTAGCGTTGGTTTGGATGAGTTACGGACCGAAGTATCATCCATGAGGCATCAGATGATGGGAGCAACTGTCAATCTACAGCATTCTCATAAAGATGTAGGGTGGCGGCTGCGGCAGATCGTATAGTAGTCTTGAATAGTATACAATGACAGGAAACACAAGTGTCGGAGGATAATATATTATCGATGAGCCAACGTCATGCAGAAGAGGCTGCTATATGGCAAGCTGAACGGCAGCAACATCTACAGTCAGCTGTAGCATGGCTTGCACAGAAGAAGGTCTATGAGAAGAAGTTGGCTACATGGAAAGAGGAGAAGGAGAGCTTATTGGAAGAGATAGGTCATTTGTAGGCTATTCATAACATCAATATGATGATCCTAATCATAATCATTATCAGGAAAGGCAATGCTAAAGCTGTTGGCCCCGCGAAGGGAATGGTAATAGTGGAACACTAGGAGATGCAGTCTACCTCCTCTTAGGTGTCACACCATAGGCATTTGCCGAGGCGGTTGACACCAACCCTCCATCAGTGTGTACGAGAGATATTGGAAATACAACGGGGTCAGCTTATCATGAAGATGATGCTAGGGAGAAGGAATGAGATGCATACAGTGTAATACCACTACCAGCATAGTCCAGGATAGAATACCCTCATAGGAATGCACGATATGATACTACAACTAGGAGATTGCTGTGGTATGTCCCTGGTGATGTTAGTATTGGTAGAGGACGAGGCGTTCGTATAGAGGATGTTGTAGGTGGATGTATTGTGGGGATGGTCCCTACTGCTAACTCTATGTAGATACGCATAGACTTTGGTGTATTATCTCGAGCATACTTGTTACATAGGCCTATAGGGTACTCATCCAGAAGAATGAGTTCATCATTACCTAGTTATAAATGCTTTACATTATGGACAGCGGAAAGGTCTTATGACTTTTACAGCTCTAACATTAATATAGTAAATATGATCAAGTACTGTATGCTTCCCATCATAGTCCCTAGGTATGCTGCTTTGTTATCGCTCTATCAAGGCTGTGCATTAATGCTAAGGCAGTTGCCCTTACCCGATCACAGTTCTTCGTAGAGGTAATCAAGGCCAAGATGGACGAGTATTGCCGGTAATAGAGCTAACACCGTATCCCCTAACCTGTTCTATCAGGGCACATAAAACGACACGTATCCGAATGATAATGGATGGTATAGCACAGGTTATAAGGGATAACGCAGAAATGGGAGAGGGTAGTTCTCCCACTTAGAATGGGGATCGTCTACTCCCACACTGTAGCGATATCGTACGAATGATAAACTTAATATAGGACGTATTCGTTTATAGGTACCCTATAATATATGAATGATGTCTCCTCAATGTTACATGGAATATTGAAGTGGCTTTAGCCAATCTACCAACAGTCGTAGTATTATGAAAGTAACAGTATACGGAGTAGTGTTATAGTGATATTGGGTGTTGCTATATGCCGCTAACACAAGAGTTTCCTAACACGTCGCACTATACTCGATTCTCATGCTTCCCTTAGAAACATCTATTAAGGAACATTAACCTTGTTTATCGACTTTACAGTTACCACTTGGCGGTCCAGGTTTATCATGTACCTGTATGTAGTATACACTAGGAGATGAGGAGTACACATAGTACAGTATCTTGAGATAGCATAACTCTACTTCTCCCTCCCATCCTGGACGGTGGCGAGCTATAACATCCTTCTGATGTCTACTCCGTATATCAAGGGATAACACCTATATCATTAGCATAGCATGCCAATATAATAGCATCGTTCACTACACTATCTATTAGAGTCAGTACTTCCTCTTCCGACATATGGACGTATGCTCCGGCATCTTGTGGTACTTTACGATCACATTCCCATACCACTAGCAATCTATAGCATATACCATGAATGGTGGTATGATAGTGCTCCCCACCTACTACCGATCATTCTCTTCATAGCTGGTCTCTACCCAAGATGGTACAGTGGCCATCGGGTGGCACTCAGTCATAGGAAGGTATGGCTTTAAATCGAGTACAGGGGTACCATCTACCACGTCTAAACCCGATATAGTAACCGTACCTAGTAGCAGACCGGTTATCGTTATAGAATAATGAATAGTAATACCCTTATTGACATCAACATCATGTATACGGCATAGGGTGAGGCCTATTGGGTTGGGCCTATGTGGGCTTCTACATGCTAATGAGCCTACCTTAGCCCCACTATGGTTACCTAATAACACATACCAGCAAGAGTGGTACTATCATATTACGTGGAGGAGAGACTAATCCCTTGAGACCATTGAAGTTAGAGGATCTCTTAGCAAGATTGGTATTCAAGTGGAATACGTATATAACCCATACATGGGAGTACCTGATCACTACTATCTTAATACCAATAATGTTACTCTTGTATACTACTACTACTACTACTACTACTACTACCCCTGTAGGCCTTGTAAACAGCTACTAGGGTTAACTGCTGGGCGTATCTCTATAACACCTTTAGCTATATCTGCTATACCACTCTGTCGAGGTGTACCATTACGTCTCGGAAAACAGCTACGACAGGTACCCAACGTATACCTTACAACACTACTATCTACTGTAGTAATGACCATCCCTTACATAGGGTAATCAAGTCTACGATCTTCCTCATCATTTTCATCACTACTACAGCCATGTTGTGTAAGGCCTCCCTCAAGCCTTTTCTCTGCTCTTATCCTACCTGTCCTCTCAGCTAACCTCTTCTCAGTCTCATGTGCTAGCAATTCCTCTAGTGCCCTCACCTACTACACCCTATATGTGCCTTCTTGCTAACAGTAATAGTATTACTTTATTCTTCAGAGAGCCTATAACCCCAGCAGCGAATACTAATGCGCCTCCGACGACAATGAGGCCTGTAGTAGTAGTCGAGGATGATAACCGTGTCATAGAAGCAAAATGGACCTATCACAGTCCACCTCTACCAAATGATTAACACTATTACGAGACTACTAGACTGGTGGAGACTTATTAGCCGTGTTAAGTTAAGAGCTGGTGAGTACTAAGAAATCACTCTAA
>NW_003204229.1:0-1230 GCF_000006405.1 Perkinsus marinus ATCC 50983
AATCCTTGTCTCTAATAGATAGTTTCGCCAGGCTATCCTGCCAATGATTCTGTTCATCAATCTGATCCTTTTGATAACTCCCAGCAGTTCGCATGGTTCAGAATATCAAATAAACCTCAATAGGATGTCTACTATCCCCGAAATGTCGGGAGCGGAACCTGGGCTGCCTGTGAGATTAGAGAGAGTTCTTTCCGTACTAAACATTATAATGTCTGTTTAGGATATCAACGTTAAGTTAGGGGCCCTAACTTAGGGCTACGCCTGAGATTGTATGACTTGTTACTACGCCTTCACATGTAGTTCCATTATCCTCCTGCGGCCAATTACGACCTCTGGCGCGATACGCAACTCCACAGACTCCGCGAGCAGCAGCAGAGAGTGACTAGAAATATCAAGTCACAAGCTGCACAGATAAGGCTCTTCCCAAGAATGCAAGAGTATTCCGAGTGAGCTGAGCTCACTGAGCTTGTGTCAAAATTGTGCCATTGGCCCCATGGCACGGGGCTCATGTTGTGTCGCGCAGCATCTCATCTCTGCTCAGTATTACGAAATTGGCATTGAGCGATAATGATCTTTGGAGTACGCTGGTCGCCGTATCCAGAGATCGCGGATCTGGCAGTGAGACGAGAATGATCCTGGGCCAAAGTAACCACGCTCGAGGAAAAGTCTCCTTGAGAGGCTCTTTAAAAACCGTACCTAGCGTTCAAATGATCGTGATAGTTGTCACGGACTTCGCCATGCGTCATGAGATAGACTCGTCTGACCTGTTCTGTACAAGGAATTATAACTCTTTGTGTAATGCTATAGTAGGACGAAATATTATGGAAACGTATGCTTCTCGTAGGCCCAGTAAGACTGCAGACGCGACGATTGCATCCTCCTGTTCATTGACTAGGAATCATGGAGCGAAGAAGGGGATGGCAAACACTGTCGCGCCCCTTACTATTATTCTGGCTCATGCCCACAAGTTCTGAACTTTGCAGGATTGGACCCTCTTGAGAAGGGCAATGTCGCTCGTCAGTGTGGCTCACAGTATTCGTGTGTCGACCAGTGCAAGTCTGATCTCAACCGCGCATGCCCAGTAAGTTCATGATGCAGGATTGAGCGAAGGGTACTTGCTTAGCAATGCTTACTCAGGATGGATGGAGTTATACCTCCAACGGCATGTGCTCTGCTCCTTTGGAATATACTGGGCCCTGTCCTACTTCATATGATCTAAGATCCCACAAC
>NW_003204965.1:0-1529 GCF_000006405.1 Perkinsus marinus ATCC 50983
CCAATATTCGCCGCTTTCAGTGCAGGGGCATCATTCACGCCATCGCCGGTCATGGCCGTCACCTTTCCGAGCTCCTTCTGAGTCTCGGCGATTCTGAGCTTCTGGGTCGGCGTTGTCCTCGCGAAAACAATGTCCTGTATAATGCATCAACTAAAACAACCGACGGACACGCCGACTCACCCTATAGTGCGACAACACGAACTTCAAATCCTCGTCCGTCATCCCCTTCAACTGATCGCCATGAATGACGACGGCATTAACATCTTCCAGAGGCACCTGCACGGACGATCCCTCTCAGTGACTCGACTCCCAGTCCCCTCACGTCCTTGATGTCACAGTTTCGCTCCGCCGCAATTTCATCAGCCGTTTTAGATTTAATAATACCAACCTGCTTAGCGATGGCTTTCGCTGTGGCCGGCTGATCTCCTGTGACCATAATAACCTAACAGAAGACCTTATCGAAGAGGTGATACCCCCAAGCCCGACGACTTCACCTGAATGCCAGCCCCATGGCATTTGGCAACTGCTTGTGGCACGCCCGACCTCGGCGGGTCGACCAGAGAGATGACTCCCAAGAAGGTGAGGCCCTCCAAAGGGAAGTTGAAGTCCTCAGTGTTCCACTTGAATTCCTCGTGGTACCTGAGGTGACTCTCAAGAGACCAGTAACATTCCATCTGAAACCAACTTGTCGGGGTTCAGCTCCAGCTCGGCAAATCCCAAGACGCGCTCGCCCAAACTAGCCAGATGCAGATTAGCCTCGGAGAAAGCCTACTTAACATACATTCCCGCAGAGAAAAATTAGCGGAAGCACCACCTTCTTGTGTTTTGGTGTGATCGGGACCCGTTTGCCGTTCTCAATAATGTGAGAGCAGCGGTCAAAGACTTGCTCAGGGGCGCCCTTCATGAACTGAAAAGGAACAATGGCGTTTTACCCGTTTGACGTGAAGTGGCGTAATACTCGGTGAAAAACGCGATATTCGCGGCCTGTAGTAGTCGCGAAATATATTTTTCACTAGTGTTTTTCATATCACTAGGGTGAAACTCCAAAGAATTAAAAACTCAAATATGCACCCAACTAGTATCTCACTTCGATGATCCCAGCCTTGTCCGGATTGATGCACAGACTAGCAGCAAACTTGTATTTCGAGTTGAACGGTACGCGTCCTGGAAGCGGTAATACATACAGCTTGAGAGCCTCTATAATGAAAAAGCTACCAGGGTGCTCAGTGCCGTCTCCAGAGATCCTATAAGTTGATCGGAGATCCTTCACAACGTCCTCTCCAGCCAGCACAGTGAACTTGAATATTCCATGGTCGCTAGCATTGCCGTTCACACACGTGCGGTCCCACACGGGCTTCTCCATATTCTCTGGCGAGCTCTCAAAAGAGGCATCATTGCATACCTGAAGGCATGCCGTCAAGTAGGCCCTCTAGGGCCCCGGCGACTCACAGCAGCGCAGCGATGGAGGATCTTGAACGAGGGCGACTCCATCTTGCCCTTGTCGAAGGTCCTCGGCGCGATGTCGTGGA
>NW_003200531.1:0-1526 GCF_000006405.1 Perkinsus marinus ATCC 50983
AAATTGCATCCATCAGTATCCAAAACCCACTCCTTGTTACGAGCCTACAAACAACAGCCATCCAGCCCCGACTCAGACGTATAAAAGTGCCTACGAATGTGCCCACATCACTGCCGTATTGAACCCTATTGTCTTGTCTCATGTAGCACTTAGTGACACCGGGTATACCTTACCAACAGCAGCAGTGTAGACAACGACAAGGGAAGTGATTACTATGTACCCTTTAGAGTAAGCTCCGAGTGTAGAGAGCCTTCCACCCTTTTGAACAGACGAAAATCCTCTCCCCCATCATAATCTGCCACCACACCTCATACTCCTACAAAGTGCCCAACTTACCCCCATCCTCATCATCCTTCATCTCAGGAGACACGTCATCCGCGGTCTATTGTGAACACGATCGTTGTACAGTAGCAGTGACAGTGACAGTACCTCAGTATCGCGGAGTAGCCTGATACGTACTATCAGGGGATCATCATCAAACTGGTGTACATATACATAGATAGATAATCCTACCACGCGAAGTGGGGATCATCATCGAATTGATGTACATATACATAGATAATCCTACCACGCGAAGTGGGGATCATCATCGAATTAATGTACATATATAGATAATCCTACCACGCGAAGTGGGGATCATCATCGAATTAATGTACATATATAGATAATCCTACCACGCGAAGTGGGGATCATCATCAAATTGGTGTACATATACATAGATAATCCTACCACGCGAAGTGGGGATCATCATCAAACTGGTGTACATATACATAGGTAATCCTACCACGCGAAGTGGGGATCATCATCAAACTGGTGTACATATACATAGATAATCCTACCACGCGAAGTGGGGATCATCACCAAACTGGTGTATATATACATAGATATATACACCAGTTAGAAAAAATTTCTGGGAAATTTCTACACCAGCCAATCGACTGCCCTCTGCCCGAGTCTATTCCTCTCCAATAGCTTTCTGGACGCTAGATGGTATCGTAGATGGGATTGGAGGACCTGCCCAGCACAATGACTCAACCCTATAGTGTAATAGAGACACCTACCACTGCGGCGTTATGCTGAGCCTCCCACCCTAGGATTTGGTCATCAGTAAGGCCTCGAATGACCCTTAGCCTATCCAGGGCCTCCTCCACCTTCTGGACGACCTCTTGAGGAGGATAGAACTACAATGAAACCATTAGCAGTTATTCTCTTGTTGAATGCTACATCAGGATCCAATTCAGCTGGGAAGAGGTAGTGGCACTGGTCAATCAACCTCCTCACATTGATGGGAACACGCTGTCGTGATTCGCCATCCTTATACACCTTCGTACCTAATCCAATACCACTCCTTCCCATCATCATCATCATCACCAAGTTGATATTCATCCGAAGTTGATATTTCATGAACCTTACGGAGGGGGACACCATAAGAGACACTCCACCATCCAATCCGAATAACCTTCTGAACACATACGAATAAATACGCCGTGATTCGCTACATAGTTACTCACTTATATAGCCGGGCA
>NW_003215528.1:0-1416 GCF_000006405.1 Perkinsus marinus ATCC 50983
TCTTCGCGCTTTTATCCCTCGAAACTATCGAGGGATTCTTTGTCGAAAGAATCAGATTATTTATTGCACTGTCGTATTTCATTCGTCAGATTCTTCATTCGAGTCGAGAGACTCTGAATATAATCGATCGTTTGACGCATGCACACGTTAGCTACGGATAAGGCTCTCGTGCTCGCCTTATACTGACTATTCCGCACAGGCAGGGCCGCACAGGCGGACGACAACAAAAAAGTAGCTGACAATGGCCGAACGGAGTCGATTTACATATAGCGAGCAATCGATACAATGCAGCTAACAGGCTGGCCAACAGGAGTGGGCAGATCCTCCTATCACAAATTTCATAGACTCACGTCGCCCTCACGTATTTTCGAACCACGTGCGGGCGACAGTCGTGCGGAACGACTCGCAGTGCGAGTCTCGCACCGAATAGTATCCCTATTAGGGACTCCTTAGTATGCATTTCGTGGGCAATCGTGACGCCATCACTACGAGTCTATGCACTCGTATAATAGGCCACCCTGTCCAGCTCTGCGCTACAGAAGTCACCGGATTTGCTCAATTGTCACGTGACTAGCACCTCCTGTGTTCAACTCAACGTTAAGAGGCAGTGTGAGATGTGTCCCTATAATTGTCAATGTAGCCATACCGGAGAGTGTTATTGTATCTAGACAGGATGATCATATCGTTCTGATTATCAGTGTGGTACACTCTGTAGGTAGAACTATGCGAAAGTTCGCATTTGTGTCTTGACTTTTGGTCTCTGTTGCTGATATGTCTCAATTCCAGTTCTGATGTCGAGCGTCTGATGATAATCTTGCCTTTGTTTGTCATTTATGCAAATGTATAGTTGGTTCATCCAGTGGACTTTCTCTTTCGCATACCCAAATTAGTGGATTTGTTAAGAATCGGTTAAAGGCTAACTCCGAGGTCCGTAGACTACGAGTTGAGTGCGTGTCACTCAGTGCGTGACGCATCCGGTATACAATTTTTTTATTGATCTGTAGCATTTATGAAGTTAGTATTTGAAAAGCTGGTTACGTTTCGAGTACTTCATTTCAGAGGTCCTTACTTAGACCTTAATTGTCGGCACATTCTGTCACTATCTGTCCGACATGGATACTAGTCATAACGAAGAAAACGATGTTGGTTTCACCACAGTCAATCTTAGTGAGCGTGAGTAATCTAATTATATCATCTAAGGCCATTAGACTGAGGAAGATTGACAGTCGAATCGACTGTCGCGAATGAGAACAGTGATAGCAGTTCAGGGTTGGGGGGCAACCTGTGAATATGTCAATTGGGCGCATTAATTGATAATGATCGGCCCAGAATCTCAATGTACAACGTATGATCACAGTACACTGTACGACGGTGCCCGTCACGTGATGCTCCAAGCACCATGCTCGGCATCATGTT
>NW_003203206.1:0-1335 GCF_000006405.1 Perkinsus marinus ATCC 50983
CGTCGTGAGGCTCACGAGAAAGGCCAACAGACCTGCTTCACTTCGCACGAATGCAACCTGATTACATTCTATAACACTAGTGAGAAACACGAGACAATGAGAATGAAGCAAGTGATAGTCTGGAACAGCACTGAAGTGTTCGACGTAGGGAATCTATAGTTCCCTCTGGATAGGATGAGCTTCGTCATGGGCGATCCTGTTAAAGATCTGCTCGAGCGTCGTCTGGGAGAGCTGGAAATCATGCATTTCTAGCTCTGCCTGGACGTGTGCAGGCGAAAGCTTCGAAAAGATGAATCCCAAGTCGAGATCGCGCGGAAGCGCAAATTCGCCAACTTCCTCCAAGGTTTGACACTCGGAGGATACATTGATCATGAGCCATCTCAGGGCCTTCATATGCTGAAGAGCTCGGACGACGGCAGATGCCAGAGCACCCCGATTGAAGGTACGGTTGAGTGTTCCGTCCAGAGTTCCAGCAGTGAGCACGCTATCCACTAAACGACAGCCCTCGATGCCTAAAACAAGTGGACATCACTGATCAGATCAATCTGATTTACTCTAAGCTATAACTCACCCAACTTCGAGAGTCGAGATTCTAAGTCAGTGTCCGAAAGAGTAACATAGCCATCACGAATAGTAGCCATTGTGATGTCGTCATATGCTAGGAGTTGCTGCAAACTCTGCTCCTTCTCATCGTCAGAGGCTTCACGAAAGTGTATCCACAGCCTGTAGTTACGGCCGTAGTCTGACTTGATCTGCTGGGATGTTCCTAGACAGCGGAATTGTCCATTCGCCTGAAGGAAATAATATCATCCCACAACGACGTGAAGAGGCTCGTAATCAGATTCATCGGAGTGATACCTGGATGACCATGGTCTCGCATAGAGCATCTGCCTCTTCCATACTGTGAGTTGTGAGTATGACCGCAGACGTCTTATGGCGATCATGTGCTATCTTGTGGATCATATCCCAGATACGCCTGAGACGGAGCGATACAGCATTTTCGAACAACTGCTGGCGCTACCTCCGAGCTTCGGGATCGACCCCAGTCGTGGGCTCGTCCAAGAATACAATAGATGGATGGCCCACGAGCGCTATACCAGCGCACAGCTTCCTCTGATTGCCTCCGGAGAGCTTCACTGCCTCCTTGTCGATGTAGTGCCTGAAGACTCCTAGCATGAAATACATCCAGGACAACTCACTCAAGCCTCAATATCTTCACGAGGTCTTCGACGTGGTGTGGAATCTTATCAGATGGTACCCCACGTATACGAGCATACCTACAAATCACTGAGTGTTTCCCGATTAAGACCCGACCGGGCAAACTACATATAAAGA
>NW_003212477.1:0-1308 GCF_000006405.1 Perkinsus marinus ATCC 50983
TAGTATATTGGTATTCAAGGATAGATCTAAATATGTTGAAGGTGAATATAGATTTAGGAAGGGTTATTGTAAAAGTAATCCACGTAAAATGGTTACTATGTGGGCTGAAAAAGAGATGAGAAATCTTAAACGACTTAATATGTATAATATACCATCACCTAATGTTATTGAATGTCGTAATAATGTATTAGTTATGGAATATCTTGGTAGTGATGCTACTCATTCATATCCAAGATTAAAAGATATATCTAATAATATGGTCATGGATATTTATATACAGGTTATTACAATAATGAGAGTTATGTTCAATAAATGTCATCTAGTTCATGGTGACTTATCTGAGTTTAACTTATTATTATCTCCTCAAGGTGTGGTATATGTTATTGATGTATCACAATCTGTTGAACATGATCATTATCAAGCATTAGATTTCCTTAAAAGGGATATAGTCAACATAACACGTTTCTTTCGTAAGACTATGATTAACGATACTCATGATCATGATGATCAACATGATCAACATCAACTACATCTTCTACATGTAAATACTCTCTTTGACTTCATTATTACTCCTGATGTTCCTTCTATTCATGATATATTATTGGGATCTGAAGACGAATTACTGCTAGAACTATTACCAGATACAGCTAGAACACATCTTACTCCTTCTGAACAGCGATGGTTACTTGCATTATTATCAACTAATAGTAGTAGTAATGATGAAGATGATGATGAAGAGAGGTTATTCCTTGATACTTGGATACCATCTACTCTAAATCAATTTAGTGATCTAATGGAGATGGAAGAGGAATTAAGTAAACATGCTAAAGGTGAGAGGAGTGTATATAATCGTCTATTGGCTACACATAATAATAATGAGGAAGAAGATGATGATCACGATAATGAAGATGAAGGGCAGCAGCATGAGCAGGAGGAGGAAGAAGAAGAGGAGGAGAGTAATACTGATCATGCTGCTGATGTTGTTGGTGGTGGTGGTAATGCTGATGGGCACATACCAGAAGGTATCACTAAGAGTGAATGGAAGAAGATAGTTAAAGAGAGGCGACGGGCTAAACTTGAGACCAAATGTCCTAAACATCTGAAGAAGAGATATAGGGCAAAGGCTGCTAATCGATAACAACAACAACAACAACAATTACTTCTACTATTACTTGTTTCTTATTCCCATGATGATGTTTATTGTTGGTAATAATAATAATAATGAAAGTTCATTATTTCCATTTATTATAACTAACATGAGTGGTCCGAGCATGAGAATATCATCATCATCTCACACTGATGATAATA
>NW_003199626.1:0-3419 GCF_000006405.1 Perkinsus marinus ATCC 50983
TCATGTGATTTAGATTATCATTGCAGCTCACTTCCTGTAGTTACACTTTCAGTTTGCTATGCAAACCTTCGCAAGTATTCTCGTTATTGCTGCCGTGGCATTTGGCGACATAGACTGGACCAAGATCACTATCGAGCCTCCACTAGTTCCGACACCGACCCCGGCTGGTGTGGATCTGTCAGGCATCGTGCTTGACGATCCAAGATCCACACCAGCCGCAGTTGGTATCGACTGGTCGAGCATCACCCTCGAGCCGCCAGGAAGTTACACTCCGGCGGTCGGGCAGTTGAACTCGACCCCTGTCATCAAGGGAACGACTAGTCCAGCAACTGCTAGCCCTACGCAAGAGTAAGGGATGAAGGCTTGTCGCATCGATTTCACTTGTCCCATCCTCAGTGCTCCCAAGGCTGCGGAAGATTCGCCAGCTGGCAGCGTCGGTGCGGACGATGCAAGCTGCTCAGTAGAACTGGTTGGACTCCTTCTGGGGATCAGTATAATCGGTCTGATCGCCAGCGGCATACAGATCTACCTGCTGAAGAAGCTCGTGGACAAGACGCCGCCGCGGGAGGAGATGGACATCGAGCAAGGGAGGTGAAAGACAGTAGTCGGCGTCTCACAATCGAAAGCCCGAAGTCCAAATTACCGATCAGCATCACTAAGAGTTAACCGTTTATTATACGCATTCAGGTACAGGACCCAAGAAGTTGCAGGAACATCGGTGAAGGAGGCTGTGATCGGCTCCTAGATGCTTTACACCTGATGCATGTCCATTCTAGCATGCGTGAATAATGAGTTGATGTTGAGCAACGCATTCCTCGTGTTCTCGAGTGTTCAGATCTGGGACAGTTAGGTCACAACTCGGATGAAAGAATTTGCAACAGGCATCATCCGACACACGGTTCACGGTATACTCTATAGTGTACCATGAACCGTGTGTCAGGTCGGACGAACAAAACTAACGAGTATACTGATGATCGACCGACTGGCGTGAAAGGATCCTCTCATTTATCCACCTGCTGTTCAGCAGAGTCTAGCATGTGGTTGCAGTGCTTCTCACATGCAGCCGATCAGTACCTAATATAATCAAGCCTCGACCGTGTAGAGGACACGATTCGTGTTAAGTAGATGGACGGTCCATCATGGACCACTGTTAAGGTCGTGCTCTAATATCTGTAGAAGAAATCGTGCGTACTTGAGTTTAACGGACTCACCTGTTTGGGACGAGCTCGCACGGCAGAGTTAAGTCTTCTACATACTACAACACCTTTCGCAGGCCTATCTTGGCGAGGATGTTTGTGTGTCCTCCGAAACTAATCTTACTTGACGCGAAATAGGTCTTTAAAAGGTGTACTACACTTGCAACAGTCTTGCCAATCCAATGACCCGCAGGAAAAGTTCCGGCCCACGCCGAGTGCCCTCGCTGCTCGTACCCCTAGGTTCTCGAACTTCCCTTGTGGTACGTGCCACCGTCCCGCATGTCAGGAAATATGTTAGCACGTGTATGATGATGATGTGTGCGTTCAGCAAGGACTTCCCACAATGTGGGACCCACATACCCCTCTGAGGTAACCTTGGCGTGGTGTAGCCTTTACTAAAGGCCCTTTAGTATACTCCGACCGATCCGGCAACTTCCTCCACTGCTGACGGCACCGATCGAACTTGGGACCTTAAATGCGGTGGTAGGGGAGTCATCACGCAAGTCGCCGTCATGGTGGCAAAATGCCCTGTGAAGGCTACGCAGAGATTGACATGAAGATAAAACTTGGGCTTTGTACTAGAAAGTTTGTAGTACAGAGTCCGTCAATACACAGAGTGTACAACGGCCTGACCGAAGCGCCCACAAATCCGCAGTGTGCTTCGTAAAGTGGTCAGTGACCTAACCTTTTCACATGGCATTATCCCTCAGATAAAATGACATACCCTCCAAGTTCGCTGAGGGATTATGCCTATGGCTCACCGTGACGCAATGCACGTTTCTTAATTGTAAACACTATTTATGGCGGACGGTAAGGCATGCCCAAGCAGTGGGGAGCGGACCGTGAATAACATGAATCACTAAATCATTGCTTGTCAATGCGACCTGCTACTTCTTACTCAAGTCTTGAACGCAGTACGCTTCAAGGAAATCAAGAAGATGTCATCGGTGAAACTCCCATCGTGAAAGCATGACATTGCAGAGTTAGAAATTATAAATGCCAACTTCCAACACCACTAAAGATCCATAACTGATAATGGCGCCCGTATATCAAGAGGATAAGGTGTCAGAGTCTATGATTCGTAGATAAGTAAGACGCATGTACGG
The DNA here is from genome assembly GCF_000006405.1 of Perkinsus marinus ATCC 50983. Taxonomy (NCBI): domain Eukaryota; phylum Perkinsozoa; order Perkinsida; family Perkinsidae; genus Perkinsus; species Perkinsus marinus. Next base: position 2,303 of record NW_003199626.1, read on the forward strand.
ATCTCGTACCCCTCGGAACGGTTCTTGGACCACATGCTGTTCCAAGTGTCCGACTTCCCCTCGAGACCGGTGGATACATCTCTAGCAAGAGTACTGATTCAACACTGCTCAATTTTTTCACGATCCGAAGACCCAGGGCGGCATGGAAATTGAGCACCGTGCACCTTGCAGCCTTGGTAGCACTTGTCTGCTGCGACTTGCACGAAACGTGCATCACGGGTCGCAAAAACAAGGAGGACGGTCGTGCGGGATTGCCATGTGATTTAGATTATCATTGCAGCTCACTTCCTGTAGTTACACTTTCAGCTTGCTATGCAAACCTTCGCAAGTATTCTCGTTATTGCTGCCGTGGCATTTGGCGACATAGACTGGACCAAGATCACTATCGAGCCTGCACTAGTTCCGACACCGACCCCGGCTGGTGTGGATCTATCAGGCATCGTGCTTGACGATCCAAGATCCACACCAGCCGCAGTTGGTATCGACTGGTCGAGCATCACCCTCGAGCCGCCAGGAAGTTACACTCCGGCGGTCGGGCAGTTGAACTCGACCCCTGTCATCGAGGGAACGACTAGTCCAGCAACTGCTAGCCCTACGCAAGAGTAAGGGATGAAGGCTTGTCGCATCGATTTCACTTGTCCCATCCTCAGTGCTCCCAAGGCTGCGGAAGATTCGCCAGCTGGCAGCGTCGGTGCGGACGATGCGGGCTGCTCAGTAAAACTGGTTGGACTCCTTCTGGGGATCAGTATAATCGGTCTGATCGCCAGCGGCATACAGATCTACCTGCTGAAGAAGCTCGTGGACAAGACGCCGCCGCGGGAGGAGATGGACATCGAGCAAGGGAGGTGAAAGACAGTAGTCGGCGTCTCACAATCGAAAGCCCGAAGTCCAAATTACCGACCACCATCACTAAGAGTTAACCGTTCATTATACGCATTCAGGTACAGGACCCAAGAAGTTGCAGGAACCTCGGTGAAGGAGGCTGTGATCGGCTCCTAGATGCTTTACACCTGATGCATGTCCATTCTAACATGCGTGAATAATGAGTTGATGTTGAGCAACGCATTCCTCGTGTTCTCGAGTGCTCAGATCTGGGACAGTCAGGTCACAACTCGGA
>NW_003210605.1:0-963 GCF_000006405.1 Perkinsus marinus ATCC 50983
CTCGGCATCGCACGCGGTGGTGTTGCCCATCACGTATGTGATGTCCTGGAGAACATTGAGACAGACGACGATGAAGGGGAAGGAACGGATAGTCATCGTGCACGAATGTAAGAAAAACTGCCGGAAGTGCGGAGCCAGACTGGACCTGCGAGGGCCTATGCCAACGTCATAGGCTGGTGTTATTTAGGCAAACCGTTGAAGCGCTAGTGAGTTCAATGTTGATCGTTCGCTATAGCTGAACAGTAGCGCGCGCGATGTCTATCTTGCCCAATCGTTTCACAACCGTTTTCACAGATACTGCATCATATACAGCGTTCTCAGCCACTCTTCTTCGGAGAATTTGGCCGACTTATCGTAAGCACCATTCTGACCGATTATTCAACCCTTGGTTCGGGTTTGCGGCTCGTTCTGATTGCCAAGGCAAATGTGATGATCATGCAGGGCAATCGCTCGTCGCCGCTCACTATCAGCGCTTGGGGGAATATATTCCAGATTACAACGGGCAGTGTAACCTGCAGCGACCAGGCTTCGTGAACGTCTTCTAACTCTGCGTGGCTGTAGCGCACAGTTCATGACTCCTCATCGGGTCAGACTGGAATTTCTTCATTGTCCAATCGATTTTCTGTCAAGGCGTAATCTCAGAATAATTGCTCAGCTGAATAAACCTTATTGGCTGGGCGGCTTGCCATCTACACAGCACCACAGTTGGATTTATCCCTATAATCCAGCTACGCGAGTAACAAGCTTGCCCTCCGATTGCACCTACCCTGATTTTGGTCGAAGTCACACATGTGAAGCTTGATAAGAACACATTGAGCTGTCAAGGATACATCAGAGATTCTAGGATATTTAACCTCTGCATTTGAACTCACTATCAACAGAATTGTCAGCATATCAGCAATCGGAGTTCAGACACTGGAGAACCAACATGGGCTCATGCTAGTTGCCAACTAGTAGTTGGTA
>NW_003211910.1:0-2366 GCF_000006405.1 Perkinsus marinus ATCC 50983
GTCTTCGTCGTTCTGACCATCTATGTGAAACAGCGAGTAGCCTTGCTCCTTCGTATATTGGTCGCACTGAGGCCGAATGGGAGGTCATTAATCACGACTTAGAGATTACCTCAATGTGACACCGAGATGTGTTCCGAATACTCGTCAAGTTGGCTCCGCCTCGGCCGATAATTTGAGCCACACAGTGCTGAGGAACCTTCAGCGTGTGGCGGAACGGCCCAGCCTCAGCTCCCCAGCGATGATGGTCGAGCGGCCTGTCCGGAGCAGCAGGGCCGAAAGGAATCGCCGAGATGGAAGAACCGATCGGAGGTGCACCTAGGGGCAGTGGGGGTGTCGCCGTGAGCTGGAGCAGCGACTACTAGAATTACCATTGATGCCCGGAGCGGTCTCGCCAGCAGATCGTTTCATCTCAATAGCATTCCGCGTTACCTCCGCCTCATTTCCAGTTTCCTGTGGTTGTTCTCCTTCATCCGCTGCCTTCTTGGTGGGGGGTTCTTCATTGGAAGAATCCGCCCCTACATCACCTTCCTCCTCACGAGGCCTCTTTTCGCCACCAGAGATGCTCTCGAGTGCTGCCGGTAGCTCCTCGGCTGAGTTCGAACTCTCGACAACGGAGACCTGCAACACAACTCAGCATACCGTTAGCAACGACGAGCCAAGGTACTCTAGTATTACTTGCGGGTCCCGGTCGGTTTCGTCTTCTAGTAGAGCAACAGCAGCAGCAGCAGCAACGCAAGACGTAGCTGTCACTGGATCGGCTGCAGTCAACCCAGAAGCCGACATGAAAAAACTCCCTGATGCAGAAATCCTATCTCATCTTGAGCACAATATCGGGCGCGCGCGTTTTCAAGAAGTATCGCGTACGCCCGAATCTATTCGGGATGTTCAGCCAACTGACCCTAGTTGAGCTTGCTCCACTTGTGCTCCGGAAGGCTCCGCTGATACTATCTCCTCGAATTGATTTGTGATCCTAGTGACTATGTGGCGACTGTGCGATCTGTGCGAAATGCTTCTACCATACAAATGCGATTTATGCTTGACTGGCGACGATTTGCTGCTGGTGACTCGAGGGAGGCATGGTGTTGCAGTCACTTATGACTGGTTAATCTGAGATGACTTGGCTGTGTGGTGATAGTGATCATCTCCCTGTGAACGTCCATTTAGGCGATTTCCCGACTGGATGGTACACTGATTGTTACAGCATAGTGTTGTTTTTGTCAACGGAACCTTCCCGAGAAACTCGATAATGGCTGACGAAGCACCGAGCACCGTGGTGAACAGAGGGCTCGACTCCCTTGTTAAGGACCCCCGAGCCACTCAAGACTTCAGCGCCGAGGCCGACACTGCTATTACAACCAGCCGTGATATGGTCAAGGTACGACGAGTTTCGACGCTGGTCGGGACTTTGATGCTCTTCACAGGCTGGGCGAATTGATGAGGCTTTGGACGCTCTAGCAGTGTTGGAGAAGAAGGCTCGGCAATCCAGCGACGCGGCAACTTGCAGTCGCCTCATAGTGGAGATGGCTACTATCATGTAATCCCAAAGTGGCGACCGGGACTGCACTGAGATCGGGAGCAGATACAATGCGAAGCAATTCGATAGACTGTTGGAGATGATTCACGTCATGACGAAGAAGCGAGGCCAACTGAAGCGCGCCGTTGCCGATCTGGTAGTCTGCCGTTGGGCATGGGCAGCGAGGTCGACGACCGTTCGTAGGTACACGTGTGCATGGGATGGTTGGACAACTTGGATAGGAAACAGCAATATGCTATGGTCGACACTCTCTCTGAAGTCACAGAAGGTAATTTCTGGCAAGGGATAGGTCCTGACCGGTCAGCACAGCGCGACAACATTAGCACATTGATTGGGCGGACCGTAGTAGTCGTTTACCGTCACTGATGTGCACCCTCAGAGTGCGACTTCGCCTGTATGATAATCTGATAGCTGAGCGTTGAGAATGTTCAGGGGTTCGAGTGATAACGTTGACGTCGACTTGACGTATTTTTTAGGCAAGATATTCGTCGAAGTTGAGCGCGCTCGACTGCGTTTGAGGCTTGCACACATGAAGGAGGAAGATGGAGAACCGATTGAGGTATACCCCCAGGTCTATTCGTCATACCTATGAGTGCACCATGAGGCTACGGTACACGTTTCGAATTGTTAGGCCGCGAACATCATCCAAGATGAGCAGGTTGAGACATGTGGTGCGATGGAGAAAAACGAGAAGGCCGAATACATTCTGGAACAGGTGGGGAGCGATCTAAGAGCCTATTGCTTCATCTCATGCACTCGTCACTCAGATGCGTCTAGTGCTGCGAAAAGGCGACTACATACGTAGGATATGCGCACTGTGAATGTAGAGGAT
>NW_003209542.1:0-2584 GCF_000006405.1 Perkinsus marinus ATCC 50983
AGAGAATTCATCAGGATTTTGATCATCTTGAATAGTTTCTGAGAACACCGGGATAACTGTGAGCTTCTGAAGGATAGACTTCATATCACTGGCAGTCAACTTCATGAACTCACTCACAGTCGTAACAGAAGGCCGGATACCGCTAGCCGCAGGATTCTCCCGCCCCAAAACATGGGCAAGACGAATCGGCAATAGTGTTTGGCAAGCTAACGAAGACAGGCTACTTCTAAGAAAGTCCACACGAAGTCGTTCAAAAGGTGGTAAGTACTTCTCATCCAAACGCGGATCTCGCTTCACACGCCACGCATTTAGCTGGGAGTCTGTGCAAATCCAAATACCAGAGATAGTATTGTGACCATCCAATACTACATCTCGCTGTTACAGAACCTCTTCTAACAACTTCACACCAGCAACCAATGCACATAGCTCTAACCGTGCTACTGACCATTTGGCATTGAGTGTAGCTTGATAGGCTAACAACCTACGCCCATCAGCAACACCGCGGGCATCACAACATATACATCCACTACCTGCGGCGTCGCAAAAACTAACTAACCGGATTAGTCTAGCCCTTCTCGCAAGTCACATAATTGGGGTTGATGTGGAAGAAATGAAGGAAGAAAACTCTGAACTGCCTGAGCTAGTTCGGTCGAAACGTCCATAGAATCCCACGAGTGAGTACTACCAGAGATAAGACTGAGTAGTAGTCGTTGTCTCGATACCACTTCTATATATAGACCTAATGAATTATACAACTTAGACAGCTGCTTAAACGACAGACGGCGTGTAGTCAGCGTAGATTGACAAACCTTAGATATTTGTATAGTGATAGAATCGTCATCAATACACCATACATACCCAAGTTGTACCAAACTAGACGATTGACCGGTAACCCTGTCATTATTTGGATTATCAGGTCGTTCTATGAAAGTCGGATCAGATAGCTCGATGCTTTTGACTGGCTGACAGTGCATATTAGCCTGGGAGAGCAACAACTGACTACCACGATCACGTCGAGTCGACGTCGTCGACTGATAACTTATCAGTGATAAGGACTGACTTGAGCCAAGCAGTATAGATTAGGTCATTCATATACTAATTAGCCTCGACCGGAGATCTATAGCCCTTAATCAAGATAGATCGGATATCCTGCGAGGCAATACATAGACATGCCGGGGAGCATGTCAAACCGAACGGAAGTCTCAAACATCGCCAATACCGATTGTTACTTCTGAAATTGAGACTTACTCTATCAGGAATATGTAGTAGTAGTTGAGAGGATGCTCTCACCACGTCTTCGAAGGCTACAAAGGAAACCATTCCACTACGCATTAGGATAGCTTTTAGGGCCTTACGTAGCATACTGACAACGCAGTCGAGCCGAGCACTGATACCACGAGCATCGATAGTAATACGAACAGGTTGGGTCTTATGACCTGGACGTAGTGCCAAAACGGTGCTTGCCACAGGAAAATCCTCCCGTACCTCAATCGGACTTAATGGCCGTATGTATCCCTTAGCATCCATAATATGGAGTTTATATCTTGCAACTCCTTCTCAAAATCATCATACCACGAACCACCAATCTCACGGAGTCTCTGACATGTAGCCACGTCTCTCGCTATGGCAGGTCGTCGACCGAGCCCGTGATCCGTAGAAGATGGTCTCTCTGAGGAAAGCCAGGGCAAAGGTACTCGCGACCGATTACACCCATCACCATCCGACACATAATGTAACTAGCAGAAACCAAATGCTCGACAGCACCGCTATCTAGTAGCCACCGAAGTGAATGTGATGATCCATCTGGCAGTTGCGCACTGCTAAGATATCCGTCAACATACCCGTAGACTGTCGACCAAGATTAGCCGTTCTAGCGAGCTGATCAAGATGAATCTCAGCAACTTTCTCAGAATCATCATTTTTCATAGAATGACTTTCCGATGATGATGATACCGCATTCACCTGTTTGGGTGGATCGTCAGTTAAACATACACTAGTAGGTAAAATCGCAGGAGTTCGAGAGTCCTCAGCATTTGGCGATACCACGTCTTGTAGCAAACTGGTATCCCCTGGCATCGTGAGCATAGTAGGGGGGTAGATACTTCAGAAGAAGTTGATGGTACCGATGGATCCTGAGCAGCAACACCACTGTTTTGACCCGAATCCACGCGTCTCCTCTTAGCAGCAGGGACATCACGACGAACTCGCAATGTTCTACCTAGAACAGCCTAAGGCTGTTAGCCTTTCCATTTATAGTACATAGAGCACAAGTAGCACTAGACGGGTCACGAAACTCCAGGATACCAGTACCGCGATTACGACCAGGACGATTACGGTCACGAAATAGGCGAACAGACACAGGGGATGCTCCAGAAAGCTTCAAAATACTCCTTGTAGAGGAAATCACCGAGCCAAGAAGTCACTCGAAGGACAACTCAACACACACAGTGTTGGTAGATTATAACTTATCCAATACCGTACACTCTAATAACTCCTCTAGCGTACTAGCGTCGAGCTAAAGTATGTTCCACACAACAAGAAGACACCCTACACAATCGGAGGCTTGATGAATCTCACACTCCTG
>NW_003213431.1:0-1364 GCF_000006405.1 Perkinsus marinus ATCC 50983
AGGGAACATAATGGGGTGCAACGTGAACTGTCAGGGGGGCTTCTCCAACAGAGCACTCCTTTCTTGGCGACCCTATAGAGTTACTTATTCCACGTCCAGGGCTTTTCAACGGCCCAGCCAATGTGTGCTCAGCTTTACTGCCTCCTTTCCCGACAACTTCCTCAGTGGGCGACTTCGAAGTCCTCACGAGCTCCCCATGCGGCAGTGACGAGCGGTCAATTATCCAATCCAAGATCCCATCCAGAGCTTGCATCGTCTTAGGAGGGTACTCGTACACTTTATGACGGTCCTGATGATGGTATTGCTCAACCGCTCTGTCCATCAACAACTTCGCAACGTCAAGGTGCCCTCTTTCCAGGGCGAGCGCGAAAGGCATCAGCCCATCAGTAGTCACCTTCTCAAACACATCCGCCTTACTGGCGAGTAAATGCCTGCGGTTGCGAATACGCTGCATTAACACATACAAATTTCATCGCTTACTGACAGAGCCCCATATTGCCATGCCAGCTGGCGAAGTGGGCCGCAGTCCTTCCACCCGGCAGCTGTATGATCTCGTCAACCACAATTCCCGGAGTGCGCTAAGATGATGAACATTGTTATATCAGAACGGTGAGCAACCTACCATGATGATGCCCAGTGCCACTGAGGTCTCATTGTGGATAGAGGCAATAAGCAATGACCTCTCTTTTTCCAACAGCTCCTTGTAAGCCTATCATGAACACCTATTGGGGCCGATCAAGTAGAGTGCATACCATACCACGACAACATCGTGATTCCGCACTTCCCAGAATTCGGGTAAGCACACATCCAACCGGCATATGAACTGGCATACGCCAATATAAACTTCCAGACAAGGAGGCCGTGGGGGCGAAGGAGAATTCTGCCGAAACCATACCGGCAGAATTTCCCCCGAGAGGAGCTCACTTGGGCGGACAAAAGATAGTCGTTGATAAGGTTCCTCACGCAACAAATACGCATATCATGACGGTTAAACTGAAGCGAGCCGATTCTACAGCTGACCAACAGCCGTGTCACCTGATCGCTGTTCATCATTGACCTCATACCCGAGAACAGGCCTTCCAGTGTCTCGAACTGCAGCGAGGCGGTAACGACATCTACCATAGTGGAAACATCGTTGCCGTGGAATAGACGGCAGTCCTCCGCCACTCTAGCTTTGGGTGGCAGCTTGCACGACGTAAATCTGACCACCAACGAGAAGTTCGGTCCAATCACTAAATTTCCATGAACGAGAGAAAAGTCAATAATCACAAAAACGAATATAGAACATTTTCCAAATGCCACCAATAGTATTGATGAAGAATTCGGACGTTTATACTCATATATGCGAATTTTTACTCGTCCGG
>NW_003214691.1:0-954 GCF_000006405.1 Perkinsus marinus ATCC 50983
TTTGACTGAAGGCGTTCCATCATTGGCTCTTATAATAAGAGCCTTATCCAATACTAAATCAGAATAACACAGGAGAAAATTCGACAGAAACGAAGTTGCAAACTTTCTCATGCGAGCATTTCCCTGCTGGGGATACCGTCTATAGAAAGAGGCGTGTCGTGCGCATCTACATACTTGGCTGAAAGCAAAAACACTATGCAAACACACGAGTCCTTATCGAGCCGAGTCACTGAATGACCGTCGACAGCGATCAATTCGCAAACTTTGTATTTTCATGAACTCACCACTTCTCTCCGGAAGAAGAAAGTCAACATAAATTCCACCCGATGATTCGTCCTCAACCTCTACACCTTCGACGTGCGACGAGACGAAACTGAAGGTCCGGTATGGTCGCACTGAATCACCAGAAACTTCACCTTAAGGACTTCGCACAGAATTCAACTTGAGGGACTTTATCTCCTAGCAGGACCACACCCGGTGAGGTCAATTTCTTCATGGCTGCATACGTGTCTGCAAAGGTCGGAAATCTGAGCAATAACGATCGGAGAAAATGACAGCAAAATATTGCAAAAAGACAACGGGCAGCAGCAAGAATACTAATATTCACCTCAAGCAAATGATACCATCGTTGAGCTGTTCTTGGACGAACCATCTGGTATCACTCAGAACATCAACAGTAGTCTCACCCTCAGTTCCACCCGAGCCCCCCAGGGCCTCAGCGTCTCTCAAGACCTGATCGATCGGCCGAATACAATATCATACGAACCCTCGAAATGCCCACCTTGAGCTTTAAAACTTCATCGACGCTAACTGGAGGGTCCTGACTGACTTCTACAGTTCTCGCCGACTCAGAAGTGACACGCAGGCTCCTCAGGGGAATGGACGCCTTGGAAAGATCGGCGTTGGGAATCTGACATGCCACGGTAGACTACTGTGAGGTCCTCGACCCATCCT
>NW_003211211.1:0-1502 GCF_000006405.1 Perkinsus marinus ATCC 50983
GTGAGAGACATGTTTTCGCCCTCGAAAGACCTCGTTTATGGGGGTCGAATTCTGTTCAGTATCTCGAAGAAGTCTGGTTCATCCATGTCTTTGAAGGCTTTCGTGTTATATTGCCTATCTCTAAATGGCTCCCTCGTCGCGTAGGAAAAGCTCTGTCTTCGACCCCCGACCACATTACCTGGTGAAAACTCGGGCTGAGCTTGGCCTCCCACCGCTGTAGTACAGGTGCTGTAGTACAGAAGCAAGTATTACTTGCCAAGTAACTAGGTTACTGCAACCCCAAGTTGAACTTCAAGACTTGAACTTAGTTCAAGTTCAAGTTCACCTTGCTTCAAGTTGTTTCAAGTGGCACCTCATGACGCACGACGAACGTGGCGGTCCAGTGGATGATGAACTCGACATGGAAATACTTGGGATCAAAAGTATATCTCCTTATTACTTATCATGGTATGAAGTACTTTGCAGTTGCATTTTCGAGCGTTACAGGCGAGCGAGAAAATAGATGCGCTCGACGGAGCGAGGTGAATTGCCAGGAATCGCCATGCGAAGATTTGTAAGCGCTCGCCTTGATGATCGATTCCAGCCGTTGGGGCTTTTACGCACAACAACCGATTCTGAGCATCACTACGATACTCTATCTATGCGGAGAGCTATTCTTAATGCAGATTGAGCTTTTTTATAAACGAAACGTGCGTAGAGATCAGTAAATAGCCATTTTTGTTAGATTTCCTGGAAATTCAAGGGTCGTGGAAATTTTTCCGAAATTTCCTTCGGAAATTTCAGGAATGGAAATTGGCACTTGCAAAAATCACACCCTGCTTCCCAACAAAGTCAATGAGCTCCCTAGACTCTTTCCCTAAAGACAGAATGAAGCTTTTCACATTGAAACTGTCACATCTAGTCGTACCCGTTGAGGAGCTTTCACGATTGAAACCCAGAGGAGTGTCTAAGTGAAGAGTTATGCTTGGATCGCCTTCGACCCCCGATACGAATATCGTTAGGAGAATGGTTGTGCTCGCCATGCCCATGAAGATTTTCATAGTAGTACAAGTGCTACAACACACAGTTTTCTGAATAATATTTCTCTACGGGGAATACTGAGTGGATGGAAACCTATTCGGCCCGAAAGCTCAGGAAAAACATGGCCAAACTACATCACAAATATCGGCGAAACGCGCTTTCATGATCCGGTTGTGGGATCTTAGATCATATAAAGTAGGACAGGGCCCAGTATATTCCAAAGGAGCAGAGCACATGCCGTTGGGCGTGTAACTCCATCCATCCTGAGTAAGCATTGCTAAGCAAGTACCCTTCCCTCAATCCTGCATCATGAACTTACTGGGCATGCGCGGTTGAAATCGGACTCGCACTGGTCGACACACGAATACTGTGAGCCACACTGACGAGCGACACTGCCCTTCTCAAGAGGGTCCAATCCTGCAAAGTTCAGAACTTGTGGGCATGAGCCAGAATAATGGTAAGGGGCGCGACAGTGTTTGCCA
>NW_003204137.1:0-968 GCF_000006405.1 Perkinsus marinus ATCC 50983
GGTACATTCTGGATTCGTTCCCACAGTCGGTTCGAAGAGTGGACTTATGGACACCTCATAGTCAGGATCGCAGTCGAAATCGATGTCAAGCATGGTTTTAGCCTTTTGCAAGTAGCCTAGAATTTGACTGTGACCAACCGAGCATGTGGATTCCACGATTTGGATGCCCACAGCCTTCAAGTCCAAGATCGCGCCATCCTGGGCGAAGCATCGTTCGCACTCAAGATCGTCAACGCTGAGAGGATACACCACTCTATCAGAGGCAGCGGTGGCCTGCGCCAGCATCTTCGGTACGAGACGAATGTCCAGGGGAGCTCCACGATGAGATATCCTCAACAGAGTACGGTCCAAGACACCTTCACCAAAGGTTATAACGCACACGAGTATTGTCGACAAGACGCCCAAGCGTGCAGACATGATGATCACCCCTGAAGTACTGAAATGATCACTTTTAGACGATTTCAGATCATCAGTTGTTCGAACATGTGTTCGTTGCTCAGCGAGGATTGCGCGCTTGGAATGACAGGGATCGCGCACAATGTGAACACATGGCAAACACGTTGTTCATACTATGCTGTGTACTATGCTGTGTATCATACATAATGTATGTAACCAATGCCCGATGATCCAGCAGTATATAACTACGAGACTGCCACTGTGATGGCTCCGGCTCTGTATCTTTGAGTGAATTATGGACCATTTCTCGCTACCCACTGGATTGTGGGATACACGCACAGTCTCATATGACACTACTTTTTGCGTGCCTATCAACTTGGCGGTTGGCTCTACTTTTAAACCAGTCCCCTCACAAACCGAAAATCGACGCGATACCGGAATAAGTATTTCACTTGTCGCTTGTGAGCCTCTTTCACCAACCCTCTGAGGTCAGAACCCCCACCCCACAAACTTGAAAATCACTAAGATCGCTCACACGTTCCTCAGTTTCGAGGATGCTGGTTCTGATCTCA
>NW_003208967.1:0-1019 GCF_000006405.1 Perkinsus marinus ATCC 50983
TGCCCTAGAGAGTATTGGTGATATTTTATTTGCTATTCTCAGAGCGAAATTCCCTATGGTAGAAGTTGTACGAGTGATGGACGATTACCTTATAATATCGCCTAACAGCAAAGTCCGATCGATGTGGAATCGGGATATGATTGCCCTCTTCTCTAAAGTTGGATTTGAGCTACCAGAAAGTAAGAGAAGTTTGTGGGGCTATTCCGAAGATCAATTTTGTCGTTGGCTGGGCGCCGACTGGAAATGGGATTCCAAGGGAATATTATCGGTTCGTAGATTACCGATTGAGAATGGAGAGCTCCAGAAAACTAGGAGAGGGATCTTTGCTGTTGCAGGTCGATATCTCGATATCACCCGATCAGCTGGGGAAGCACAGTGTAGAGCTCATTGCGATGTAGCGAGGCAGATTGCTGGTCGGTGTACAGGCAATTGGGATGACGAAATCGACTCTAAAGCCGAGCAGAGCTGTCGAAAACATTTACAAGCAGCTGAAATGATATGGCAGCAACTCAATGGAGCTGTACCGATTATAAAAGGTGCTAAAAACCTGAGAATTGCTGTCGACGCTTCCAACTCTGGTTATGGAATAGAGATTTGGGTTCCAGCTGCTCAACTAGCCAGCTTAGTTGAATCCCATCCCACTGGTTGGGTCTCTGTCTACGCTGAGAGCAAGCTCTTTCCCTACGGTTGTACTTGGCATGCAAACCGGCGCGAGCTCTATGGTATATTGATGGCTTTCATCGCAGTGATTGATCAGATGCAGAGCGAATGGTGGGACTCTCTCAAATCTATTGAGATTTGCAGTGATAGTTTGGTTTCTATTCGCCGTATGCGATCATCACCTCATAGGATCCATGGTATAGAGCAGCTATCGATAGCAAGATTAAGATCATCGATTGATGAAGCAGTTGAGGAGTTTAGATTATTGGGAGTGGGTATAACATTTTCCCATCATTCTCATAATTCTTTTTACATTAATAGAGTAGATATTCTATCTCGCATATCAGAGGATCTCCCAC
>NW_003205936.1:0-943 GCF_000006405.1 Perkinsus marinus ATCC 50983
GGCCTTGTGGATCCTCGAGACCGACGACGACGCTCGAAATTGTAATGAACAGCAGGAGGAGTGGACTGTGGGAAAAGGAACCTCGCATTGTCGTCCGAACGCATAGTAATACCGATTCCTCTTGGGAGCCCGACTGCTCCATCACGTCGATGTGCTGGATGGTGAGCTCCTTAATGGTAGCCCGCTCCTGCTCCTTCTTCTGTCGATGCTCTTCGTACTCAGCCTGGCCTCGTAGCAATCTCGATGATAACGGTACTGCTAGGCCAATGACCCCACCTATTCAATGAGCCATGACGACACAGAACAACCTGCTGCTACCCCTCACTTCCGGCAGTCGACACACCCTTCTTGTTAGTGCGCATTACGAACTTCATCATGCCTGCTGGTCTCGATGCCTCGCTAGGTGGCGATTGAGATCCACTCTTTTTGGACTGAATACACTCCTCACTATGAGAAGCTCTTGAGTTCCTCACCAGCTCAGCCACCCGTACTGTCGACAGAGCCTGCCGTAGTCGGTCGTCCTGCAAACTGCGCAGCGGGGCCTATAGTAGAAGAGAAAGAATGAGGGGAGCCGCCACGATTCGCTGAGTACCTGCTGTTGGCGTTGAGATCGACCGTATGCCACTGATTCCGATAGGAGTTCTTTGAAGCCCCTGTCGAACTCCTCATCCATCAGCTCCTGAGGGGCGATTAGTGTGTTTATCGATAAGAGGGCCGACTCACCTTCTCCCTCAGTTTTTCATCCTCATCGTCATCGTCATCATCCTCCTCTTCAAAGCTATCACTTGCCATACCATCCCTCTGTGAACTCGATCCATATGCCTACATAGGGTAGTGTATTCACCAACCCCAACCATCAGCTGTTACATCGTCGTCCTCCCCTTCTTCTTCCTCCTCCTCTTCCCCCTCCTCATCGTCATTGCCTCTATCATCAATTTGCTTT
>NW_003204898.1:0-2149 GCF_000006405.1 Perkinsus marinus ATCC 50983
AGATGCGGTTCCCATACCGCACCTCATTGAGAACGTCCGTGTTGGTGACTATGGCCGGGTTTGAGTTGAACTCCAGGAGATAGGGCTTGAGGTCAGCACCAGGGAGGACGTCATAACCGAAAAACTCACCGCCGATTATGGTACCGTTTTTCCACTGTCTAGTAGACCTACTACTATTGTGTGGAAAATACGCACATGCTCAACTACGTATATATGGAAATTCCGAGGGACTTTCGACAAGTTTTGGGACATATCTGTATACTTATACCGTAAATCCTATGGAAACCTCTTTAATAAGTGGGGAAACTCTCAAGCTCAACCGAGGAAAGCGAACATATATTTCTCAACACTGATCAGCTCTCATCTAAAGAGGAGACCATCGAGAATGTCCTTGCCTGCTCAGAGAGCCACGAGCTCCCTCTAAAGTCACTGTTGCCATTTCCATAATGATGGGCTCGAGCACACGACAGTACCATGTGTTAAGCCACCACGAGGCGTCTCCCTCAGATGACGAAGTTGATGCTAAGTATTCACACAAGCGTTGGATACTCCTGAAGGATACCATTTTCTGGCTAGCGATTTCAGCATGGTCCGCACCAGGTCGATTCCTGCTTCCTAGTTTTATAATAATCTCCAAGCTTTTTCTGAACTGCCTGGTTCGTTAGATGTGCACAGCGATTAGTGATATCGGAACAATATTCACTCAGAGTGCGCCGTACATATCCACGAGCAAAATACGCCTACCATGATTACTAGGACAGTAAGCGGATACTATGAGCACCTTCAACGGTTCCGTTCGCGTTATCAAGAGGAACATTCTGAGGTCGCATTTACACCCGTCCAAAAGGAGAGGATCACTAATGTATCGTTGAATGACAGCCTTAGATGGCCGTCCCTTTTCGAGGCCCTTTAAGTACTCTAAGGCGGTTTTCCGGTCGAGAATCTGAAGTGTTGAGTATTTCCACAGGCAAGGACGTAGGGCATCATATTATATAGCCACTATATCGAGTAACAGAGCAACTATAGAATTTCTTATTCCACATGGTGAGTCTAAGGTGAATCAATTGTATCGTGCTTCACACCAGTGGTAATGTCGAGATAGTATGATGATGATCATACTTTTATTCCCATGCCCCTATTCAACGACGCCGGCTTCACGATCCAGCAAGATTCTTCTCGTGATTCCTTCACGGCTGCAATAGCCGCTCTAATTTCCTGAACTCTCATTCTCTCCACTGATGCTTGGCGACCGTCACCTTCAACAGAATGTAAGTCTCGGGTAACCACTTGCATTGGTTCTCTATAGATCGTAATTCTTTAAGGCCCTTTCGGACCGCCGAGACCAAAGAGCATTTATTCCCGAACTCGGGCATTTTCTGAAGCTTGTTAACATATACAGTGCCTTCTCCTCTGGCCAGGTGACCGCCAGCAGCTGCGAGAGCATCTGGTCGGAGCTGTCGCCACACCCATACAGTCCTCTGGGTTGACCTATGAACAGATTCGGTTGTCCCAGTCTTCAAAATTTCATGTTAGGAGTACTAATATGAGTTCAACATCATGTATGATGCATCAAACTGGTCCTGGCTGAGACTTTTCCCAAGGAATTGCTCTCGTATGGGCTCTGTTGGTTTTTGACAATGAAACTCCGCTGGACGGATGTATGCCACAGTTTTCCCGCATCCCTAGACTTCCAAGTCCGTAGCGATACTATGATTATAAATAAATGTATACAGACATGTGTCACCTGTTGTCCACTTTCTTCATTTTATCGATACCGTAACCCAGCGAAGTCAACTGTTGCCGTACCATAACGCCGTTATTGCTCTCACCGACGTCGGCTACTTTCTCGCAGTATGTACTTTCCATTGAGACTGCTCCTTTCGTCATTATATCACAAAACGGTTATACAGGTCTGGTATGGTCGCTTGTTCTCACCATAGCAAAATGGGCATGTCTCGGCTGACCATAGCGCGAGGACTTCCAACACACAAGGATTGTCTCTTTCGATGAAGTTCCTCTTTCGGCCTCTCCTATAACTGCTCGTATAAGAATATTGTATTCCAAACATTCCAACACGAGTCCCGAATCAACTGTTGTATTCTACTATTGTTGGCTCAAGCATACTCAAGCTTGAGCCAACGATATGACT
>NW_003204730.1:0-1045 GCF_000006405.1 Perkinsus marinus ATCC 50983
CTCGTTACCTCTGCTGCCGTAGTATTTCTGCAACAACCAAGGCCTGTGGGTGCAATGTATTTATGACTACCATTCTTAGCGAGCACGCTAGAGTACCTATAGAAGAGCCCAAATCTCATAGTAAGGGAGACGAACGACTGAAGGAAGTCGTTACATCTGAGTCCAATGAGAAGCATAATCGACAACGGCGAACATGACCAGGGGAAGGTATAGAGCCGGGTAGAAGTGACTCAGAATGAGCGCCAGGATGTTGGAGGAAATCCTATCAGTTACCATGTCTAGTACCTACGCTTTTCCACTCGAGTGAAAGCAAGAATAGCAGTCTAATGCATTACAGCTCCGAACATGCTGCACTCGTTGAACCGTCTGGCAGCAGCACCATCGAAAGCGTCCAACATCTGCGACCAGAAGTAGCAGAAAACGAACGCCTTCCAGTTACTGAGTGAGAACCGACAATTAACCAAAGCTCAATCTCAGCAGACAGGAGATATTACTCGAATGCCACATAGAAGCTGATGAGCATTAGGGCCACTCTAGTGTAGCCGATAAGGTTCGGAACGAAGAGATAAACAGAAACCATATTCGGAAAGGAATACTGCGGTGATACTAATGAACTGCAGAAGGAGCCAGCATGAAAAATGATCGTAGTTCGGTGAAGTAGTGCCGCAAGGCAGAATGATGTCCTTAGCATGCTTTGACGTATTAGAGCCATTGAGGAGCCAGACGAAATTCCACAAGGGCTGCGCTGTGGTAGTGCAGAAGTTGTGCTAGCTTCCATGAGAGAGGGTTGTTGCTCTATCATATTATTATCTACGATAATTTGTCGCTAGGCCTAAAACGAATATCGAAAGTGTTCAACCGAAGATCTAAGCAGTTGTATGACATTATAGAGAGCTAAGCGGTTGACATTCGGGAGGTCCCGGGTTCGATCCCTGCTCATGGAACAGTTTTCTGTCATTCATTGGAGGAGCTCGAATCGAAGTATCGTGAAATCATATCCTTTCAGTGTTTCTGTATCACCAATATGAACTTTTTCGTCGCCATT
>NW_003210997.1:0-767 GCF_000006405.1 Perkinsus marinus ATCC 50983
AAAGGCGGATTACTCCACACTCAAGAGCTTCTGAGAGCTCTGGTGTGGGGCACGGTAGAGTTGGATCGCGGTATAGTGTCCTGGTGAGGGTTTGAAGTTGGATGGAGGATCATACCTTATGGGTTGAAAATCCTCGACTTGTTCAAATTTGGGTGTGCGCGGTTGGGGGTAACTTGGCTTTTTGGTCGACTTTATGATCGCCAGCGGCCATACTGCGTCGAATACACCGGATCCCATCCGAACTCCGAAGTTAAGCGGCGCAAGGCCCGGATAGTACTGGGGTGGGGGACCGCCCGGGAAGTCCTTAGGGTGCTGCTGGCTTTTTGCAAAAGTCGTACATTTTTTTACAAACCCCCTCCCCACCCCCTTGGACATTGTTCCTCTTTTGTCTTGTATTGTGAAGCACTCTATGCTAGCCCACATCACAGTCCAGTAGTTCAATAGAGAGACAAGTGAACATAGTTTATAACATTGTCCAAGGGGTGGAGGGGGATGCGCGAAATCGATGTGCACGTTTGGTCAAAGATGCTCGCGAAAGCTGCACATCAATTTCGCACATGGGCGAAATTGACTTGCAGGTGGGTATAAAAGTTGATGTAGGCCATGTGGCTCGATTTCAACCATATGGGTATGCTTCTGAGGATGGGGTGTTACAGTGGACCATATGTGGTAGGTCATTTGGAGATGTCACCAAAATGGTCTAAATCTGCGCATTCCATTTAAGTGAATTTAAGTGAAATTTAAGTGAATTTTACTTTAAAATTGAC
>NW_003212831.1:0-1434 GCF_000006405.1 Perkinsus marinus ATCC 50983
CTCAGTTCGCTCCGATACTGGCCTACAAGTGGCGTCTTCTCAGGATTGTCTGAGGGAGGGTTCTGTCTAGATAGCGGGGCCCAAGGGAAGTATTGCTCTTTCCGCACTTGATCAACATACAATCATGGATGATCACTCGTGATCAGTATCCTTGACCCAGGGCCGATGGTCCTACTCTTGTTATATGCTGTAATCAGGCAGTAGTTGAGCATTATGTCTCTGTAGCTGAGTCACTCTGTGTGCACCATTGTGATCTTAGCATTACCACTCATCTCTTTAGTGTAAGTAACTGAGAATGGTTATCCTTGCACTCTTGAAGTTATTTGTCCCCTCAAGCCATTAGCCTTTACACAGTTGCACGCATATAAAAAGGCTTTTCTGGGCCTTGGACAAGCTTTAGTTGGGAGTCAACTTTGGCACTCAACACTATTCGGGCCGTCTATTTTGTCTATCTTAGCCTCGACTTCGGATAGACTTGATAAAAAAGTCTTTCCTCACTCCACTACACAAGTTTGTCTTTCCTGTAGACCTCAATGATAATCAGTTCAGTCTGAAACGGTTTAATCCCGACAACGACGAGGGAGAGTTCAATATTAACAACGTGTTGACGTGTGATGTCGCCCGCTTCCCATGGAATTGAAACTGCAAGAGGCCCTTTTGATAGCACTACAATATGAGAACCACAGATGTGTGACATATGATTCACCTAAGGTCGATTATCGACGAAACCTCGATATAACTTACATAATGGCACTATGTAATTCGGGACCCGAATTTCGGGTTCATGAGCATTATGGCATCATATTATGATGATGATCAATTGAATCCTCGATCCAAAGTCCTTACAATTAATCTTGTAATCAGCAGGAGCTACCTCCAGCAACCGTTTCGACTCGAAAGAAACCGTAGATGATTTACGGTAGATCGCGGTCCTGTTTCACAAGGATACTTAATTTAAGGCGCCTTAAATATAGGAGCAACTTAAGGAGTTACTTAAGAAGTACTCAACTCATTTCACAACGTTCAGGAGCAACTTAAGGAGCTCCTTAACTTAAGGCGTACTTAAGTATCTACTTAACCATGGTTACAGCCTGTAACTTACAGGTATAGAATAGAGTTACATATTCAGTAACTAAATTTTAGTTTTATGGTGTAAATGCTCGAGTGGTTAGGTTGTTCGTTTACCATACGATCGACGCAGGTAAGAGTCTGAGGTGTGCTGTTTCTATGGTCGTTTGCTGTTTCGCAACGACTTTCCTCGATCATGGGTAAGGTATCAATGGTAAGTTACCACTGGTAACGAGCTGCAAGGGGGTTCCCCACGAATTACAATGTTAGCTAGAATAAGTCATTCAACGGTCCGCTAAGTAGAAAATATACTCATGTGAACTCAACGGTGACGCAAATCACTGAAATAGTATACTCAAGGCGTTA
>NW_003203953.1:0-922 GCF_000006405.1 Perkinsus marinus ATCC 50983
ATCTATTGCCACGAAGGCGTTTCCTGTAGTGGTTGATGGTGGTAAATGTAGGTTGTGTGGCCAACAATCTGAGACATTATTTCATTTAGCGTCTTCATGTAGAACTTTAGCAAATGCGGAATACCTAGATCGGCACAATAGAATTTGTAAAATAATATTTCGTGAGTGTTGCAATCTCATTGGGGCTGAATTTCAACAATGTTGGTGGACAAGGCTCAGGCCCCCGTTTGTGAAGACGGATGAGGGGGAGCTCTTTTGGGATCAGAAGATAAGTACTATAAATAAGATTGAGCATAACAAGCCTGATATTCTATGTATTATGCATGCTCGAAAGGTTATCATTGTTGGTGAAGTTGCTGTTTCCAATGATTTCGGTGTTATCCGCAAAGAGGATGATAAAAGGTGTAAATATCAGCCTCTATTGCAAGAGTTGATAATACTGTTTCCAGGATATTCAATTAAATTAGTACCTATAGTTTTGGGGGTTACGGGGGTGATATCGAGATCCCTTCCGAAGGTATTAACCGATGCCTTTCTATCGGGGGTGGATATAAACACATGTCAACGTGTGGCTAGTATTAGTACTATCCATATCCTAAGGCGTGTGTTAGGGGGCCCTTCTGTGGGTGTACAATAAATGGATGTTATAATCACAGTGTTTGCCTTGGCCGCACTGTGATTCTGAGATTGATAGTATGTATTATTATTGATCTCAATACCAGCTTTGGCTGTGCGTCCAACAACTAATAATAATAATAATAATAATAATAATAATAATAATAATAATAATAATAATAATAATAATAATAATAATAATAATAATAATAATAATATATATAATATATATATATATATATATATATATATATACTTGTTGTATCGTGTGGCCTAAGCCCTATGTCTTCGCCACCGTCTCCACGTC
>NW_003212893.1:0-4428 GCF_000006405.1 Perkinsus marinus ATCC 50983
ACATGAGCTATGTCCGGCTCCATCCTAACTAACATGAGCTATGTCCGGCTCCATCCTAACTAACATGAGCTATGTCCGGCTCCATCCTAACTAACATGAGCTATGTCCGGCTCCATTCTAACCAACATGAGCTATGTCCGGCTCCATCCTAACTAACATGAGCTATGTCCGGCTCCATTCTAGCTGACAATATTAGCTAGACATATAGCCTATGATATAGGCACTAATAGGGCCGCCCTATATGTTCTTTCACGGCGCCCACGGTCTCGCCATTCCCTTCAATCATATCTGTTGTTCAACAATCGCGAACTCAGTCTGACAAGTATACCATCAAGCGGAGGGCAGTGACAGATGATGCCAGTGAGTTGGGAACTGTGGTACAGCTCGGGGCAGACCCACAGAGTCCCGGAGCACTCTAGTTGGTGCGCCGATCTTAACCTAACTCGCTCAATTGAAGCTCACCGAATGAGGATGCATTGTCCTGGACAGTGAAGCCTGTCGACCTTGTCACCTGCACGATTCTACCGCGGAATCGTTCGCGATGCGATGTGCGTATGATGAACTTGGAAGGGACCATTTGTGCCAGGAGTCACCGACCGGTACCTAGTCAACCGAAGCAGCTCCCCGTTCAGATCGGTGAGCCGATGACAGGTTTTCTGGGCAGGCGCTGTGGTCGCTTTTGTTCCGTGACGCATCGATGATCCATCATGACGTGGAGCATATCGGATATGCCATATCCGAATACTTCAAGTCGAGCTCTGAAATTTAAGTCAAAATATCCCAAAAGGCCTCCTCCTCCTCCTCCTCCTCCGCCTAATCGACTGCTCGCCTTGGTTTGTGTGCTTGGCGTGTTGAAGATCACCGGAGGAAAGCCTTTCAACCTCGATGTGATGTACAGGTCTATCCCTGGATACGGCTTCGGATTGTTTCAGTGTGGGTGCCCCCCCCCGAAATCGCACCTTCCGAGTATCAGTAAGGTAGAGTAGTGTTTCCGAGTCCAATATACGGAGCCCAACGTAATCATTCATAAAAAACTATATTTCATCACCCTGGGTGATTCACCCAAATACACAAATCCGACTCACACTATCAACTCATTTACTATTATTTCAACTACTAGGAAACACTCCATGACTCATGGACTATGAGGGAAGAAGGGAGGGAAATATACGGTATATCAACCTAGAAATTTCAAGCTATTCGTGCTACGTGAGTATTATCATGAAGCGGAACGATATTCGAATCCAACGCTTCTCCTTGGCAAGAGGAACGATGTTCAAGAGTCCCGGCGGTGACTCAGAAAAATAGTCGAACGTTGATTGAAACTGCTCGAACAGCATAATGGGAAATGTGCTCGGATATTGCACCTTCCTGAGCAAATAGTCTTCAATAGAGAGCACCACTCGGGACTTGTTCACTGAGACTCGGAACTCGGAATTTATAACTCGAAGAGATAGATCGCTCGAACGGGCCCATGGAGTCTAGTAAGGATTTGTATTCCAAAGTTCAGAGGTAGGGGCCAAAAGGTCTAATGGAAGGTACCTCCCCAGGGAGAGATGTCCATCTTTACATGAACTGAAAACGATCTCGGTGGGACACGAACCCACAATCTTTGGTTCCGAAGACCAACGCCTTATCCATTAGGCCACGAGACCACGAGATCATCGACTGCTAACATATCCAACCAACTCTCAAGAGTTTTATCATAAAATATCTTCCGGAATAATGCTTCCTTCCAATTCTAAGATCGTTACTGCTCCGGGTGGTAATAGGTTCATAACAGAACAACGTTTCCCATTTTTCTACAGTGCTGAAAATGTTCGCGATGCTACGAATTGCTTTGCAGGGCACCAAGTGCTAGGAGGTGCAAAGCACGAGATATACGGTAGCCTACCGTCGGTAGGACTCTGAGTGCTGCAAGTGTTGCGGCGAGGAGAAGGAAGGGTGCAAGATCACGGTGTGATATGAGCTTTGTATAGTCGTCCGTCCACTTGCACCGTTATTGTTCCTCTCTGAGTGGGTGAGTTGGATGATTGTAGATCTGCTCATGACAGAGATCATGGCTCCACTCTCCATCGGTACCGAGGGTGGGCTTGTCGAGTTCGACAGGTCGGTGGGACTGTGATGAGCGAGAAGATTTGCACTCTTTTCCAAGTGGAGCATTTCTCCCTTTCTCTGTATTAGACTAAAACTCAATACTCTCTTCCCATCATTCGAGGAAGCCGGTTAAAGTGTCACACTGTATTGAAATAATAACAGTAACAACAACAGTGTACAGTTATACAACAACATTCTTGACTCGAACTCTCGACGGGTCTATGTGAAGTGACGAGGATACAGCCTGAATGCGTTGAGGAAATGCAAGATCTAGTAAGATTGCAAGATACCAACCTCAACGAACTGTTTCTCAATGGCTTTCTTCGCCTCCTGTTTGTCAGAGCCGTACAAATCCTTCACATCCTCCCATCTCAAGGAGATCTTCATCCTCCCCGACGTAGTAGACGAAAGAGAGGTCACCGCCATAGGTACCTCTGACACTTCTGAAGCACCAAAGAATACTCACCAACTCAAAATTGAGCGTATTTTTTCTCTCACGCAAATTCGCAAATTGAGTAATTTTACGCTTACTAGTAGAGTTTCACGTGAGGTGGCGTAATACTCCTAGTGAAAATGCGACATTAAATGAATTGAAAATACTTGCCGAATTACACCGGACAAATCCCCCCATATCACGTAAAACACATACCACGTGTTTTATGCGTTATTCACTGCTCACATGCGTTTTTCGCGAAGCGAAATGTGAAATATGGCTTTCACTATTGTTTTTCATATCCATACACCAACACAGTGTATATTTTCCAAACTCACCTGGAGGATTCAACTCGGGCGTATCAACTTTGTCCACCGCTGTTGACGAAACCAGCGAGCTCTCTCTCGAGCTGCATGAGTTTTGCTTTGACGGAATCGGCAGAGTTGGAGTGATAGTTTTCTTCTGCTCAGCTGAACCCTCACCTTAACAGGAAATAACGCAGTATTTTCGATATGAAAAACACATTTCACATATCGCTCCGCGAAAAACGCATGTGAGCAGTGAATATCGCGTAGAACACGTGGTATGTGTTTTACATTGTAGGTAAATGCAATAATAATCTTTCGTGGGGTCTAGCATTAATGGAGTTCCACGGGCGGCCGTGATATGAAAAACACTAGTGGAAAATATATTTCACTTGGCGGGAAAAATGTATTATCGGCAGTCGCGGAAAGATAAACATCTTATAATTTACATGGAGTATTACCCCACTTCACGTTAAACGGATCATCGTGGAACTCCAATGACATTAACCGTAGATATATAATGAAGTTTCACGACTACCCGTTTCGCGTGAAGTGGCGTCGTAAAACTCGGTGAAAAAGGCGATATTCGCGGTGATATGCAGTAGTCGTGAAATATGTTTTTCACATCACTAGGGTATTTCTAGCAAATCCAACACAATACTCTCACTAGCCCAAATCGATCGCTTGATCGATTTCAACAATCTCACTTTCTTTCCCTTTGTTCGCCACAGAATCATCCTTAACCTCAGCAGGTAAAGATGCGGCCTTCGTCAAATCAGGTGCTGCAAACGCGTCCCACTAAACCAAATCGATCACCTGGGCGAGCGCTATTGTCATCCCCACCCCTACCGCTGCTATTGCCTCCTGAGCACTTGCTGTTGGACTCGCATTTCCCTGAAAAATGGGGAAATTTTTTCCCGGAAAAAATTTTAAAAAACTCACAATTTTCGTCGTAGTCGGCCAACCAAGATCTTCCGTATTCGACACCGCAGGAGCCGCTTTCTCAAGATCCTTTTTCTGCTGCCTGTTATCAAATCGATCACCAGGGCGCGCGCTTTTCCCCTCACTTTCGTTCTCTTGACTTCCCTCTCTTAGAAGCACCTCTTCGACTTCGGCCGCGCGTCGCCTTTGCGGCCGGCCAGAAAATTTGCTGACCTCCGGTGGAAATTTCAGGTGCTATTTTTTGGGGCTCTTTCGAAGCCTTCGGTGCGGTATCGACATCCTAGGAAGGAAATCCGTCTCGCAAATACCAAATCATTGTGAATCGATTGAGAACAATAGGTTTACTTCAAAACAGCTACACCAATTCCGAATAATTTCCGTCACGCGCCACGAAATTACACTCACCTTCTTTTCTTGTTTACCCTGCATCGCTTCGCTCCGCTGTACCTCTTGCGAAGGAGTGTCTTTCTTCCCTACAGCCACCAGCGGCGGGGAGGAATTTCCTGTGGGGAAAAACGTCGCGTGCCGGAATCGAACCAGGGAATCATCCCTCATTTTAAATTTTCCCCATTCTTCGATCAGTCTTTCCCATGTAAATGTCATCACATTAGTAACATTTCCCCATCGTTATCAATCTTTTGGGGAAGCGTT
>NW_003205434.1:0-850 GCF_000006405.1 Perkinsus marinus ATCC 50983
ATCAAGAAAACGACATAGTCAACCACCGGCAGGCATGTATTCGTGGTTGATTGCTTTACTCAACAACCCAATAGCATGCCCGCATGATGCCCACGGACGAGTGACACGGTCAGCAAAACACGAGCCTCACCATGAGAGTACTGGCATAATTGCCCCGGTAACACGAAATTGAAGTTCCGAACGACGAAGTCGATTTTCCTAAGGGGACGAAATTGAAGTTCCAAAGGTGTACTCGACGAAGTTGAAAGTTCTATGACGAACTCGAAGGTTCGAGAGTCGAAATTGAAAGTTCTATTAGAACGAACTTGAACTTCCTATCGACTTCGGACGAACTTGAAAGTTCTATGACGAAGTTGAAAGTTCTAATTGCGAATATGATCTGCCCGTTTCGGATTCGTACCTCCAACTTCGTGCGTCCCGACGAAATTGATGGTTCCAAAGACGAACTAGATGTTTAAAAGGTGTAGATCGGTCCTTGCACCGAGTATTCCTGCCATTGCTCGGGTGCATCACCGTTGAAAATAGCAATGATATCGGTAGAGGTAACCCAGGCCACCGTGAATACCAGACAGTCACTTGCTGAAGGTTCGACTGATTCAAATGTACTGCATACTAAGAGGGACCACCAAAGGCGAGCGAGACCATACAAACATGAATATCGCTGGGAGCATAGACAAGGCTTACAAAGAATAACGTATCTATCCCTCGTATCGAATTAGAGAAAACCGATACGTGGTCATCCTGAGTGCCATCCGCCTGCCCTGTTCTCGATTACAAGTTGATAATGACGAAAAGTCTGTGAGATGGTATGCACCTGAACTGTCTTCTCAGTGCACTTGTAGCCTTAGGT
>NW_003215459.1:0-1082 GCF_000006405.1 Perkinsus marinus ATCC 50983
ATTCCGCTGCATTGACGCCGTGTATTTGACGGTGTGGTACTGAACGTTCTCTTGTTTCAGAACGACAACCAACCACCATCTATGTCTGGTGCTGTTCGACCTTACGTCCACTTGCAGTGTTCCTCCACCCGTATAAAGTTGAAGACTTCAAATGGGATCCTCATACGATTGCGAATTCCGAAAATCGTGCTCGACTGATAGGTGCTGTGCTCGGGACGCGAGTACACCAGTGACTGTCTTCTTTCAACTTAGTTACCATGGGTCAGCAGCAAGTTCATAGCTGCATCATCTCACCGAACGGTCCTTTTCCTGAAGCTGCTCGGAGCTTCAAGCTTCCTCGTCAGTCCTCGGCAAATGCGATATCCTGGTCCGCGGCTGGCGAGATTCTGATAGTTAACGATAATAAACATGGAAAGATATCAGTCCTGACTCGTGCGCATCTGACAGGCCCGCACGGCGGGTGACAAGCGTTTCTCTGCTGTTTCGCGTTCAGTAATTCAAGTGCCATGTCACTCGGTTGTAGATTAACAGCAGGGCGCTAGGACAGTACAACTGCAGAGTCAACTGAGTCGGTTCGCTAACACTCCCTCCGCTCTCGGAGGTTGTCGTCCACTTGCTCTCCTCTGCCAACCTAAGTGACCAGTGAGTGCAACCAATTGAGCATAGTAAATACTCCAGTGGATAATGTGAGGTCCCGTAGGAATGCGGCAACAAAGGAGAAAGTATCACCAAAACAACGAACCGGAGAATTTCCATCAGGAGCCATGGAACTTAATGACGTCCACCTCACACTCTCTCAACACTACTGTGCCTCGATGAAAATCGTAAAGACGTGGAATTACGTTGCAAAGAAACCGTAAGGCGCCCCATGATGTTTGCTCCTTATGGGTCCTTGTGAAATATGCCCCTGCTCACTCCACACAGGAAGTATCGCATGATCAACCATCGAAGTTGGCTGATAACAATCGAACGGATTCGATTCACACACAGTCTAGGAGCAATAACAGCTAAGAGGCTTCGCCGAATAAGGTTGAACAGAACGCAGGGACTCCTACCACGCATTGGCTCCACTGGCGCCCAAT
>NW_003205242.1:0-1240 GCF_000006405.1 Perkinsus marinus ATCC 50983
GCTTGACCTCAAGCCTTCTTTCGCTCACAGATGGTGTCATGACTTCGAGACTGATCATTACTTGGAGCAGGATTGCCAGAGTTGGCATCAATAGAGGCAGCTTACCGCTCCATCGCTAAGGCCATTAGGATAGGGAACTCCTCCAAGTCATCAGCAGGGTTCGTTCAAAGAGTAGAGCGCTGCCAGGAGCCTGCCGACCTGACGTTGCTGCTTATTCGCAAGCACTTCAGGTCATCCAGGGAGTAGCTCAAGTCTTACATGGAGGGAGTGAGCTTGGAGGAGATAAAGCGACTAAGAAAGCCTTTCTTAGAAAGCCTTTCCTCTCTTAGAAAGGAGCGTCGAAAGCATCGAGGGCCAGCGCCAATGTTGCCTGCTCCTACAGGGCAGTCCAACGTTGGCAAGTTTAACCGGAGGCGTGTAGTCTAATTTTCCAAGTTTTGTGTGTGTTTCTAATGAATTGCTCTCCATTTCGATATTGGGTTTTGAGAACAGGTCGTCAAGGAGTAGAGATTGTCTAAAACTGGCATGGACTCCTCGGCACTGAGGGTAAAAATGACCAAAATATTTTTTTGTCGAGTTTCAAATGCGCGACTTGGATTTATGGGTAATCGAGCATGGGGAGTTCAATGGTGAAAGAATTAGGTCGAAACTCGTCAAAATGAAAGAAAAAAGTGCCCGCCCAGTTCGCGCGTTTCTAGATGGCGCGTACTGTACAGGAGTCGCGACACGGTCTTCAATCACTACCCCATTATGGCCCAGGGCAGTAGTTATCACAAGTGGCCCTCCGCCCGTTTATACTAGTGGTCTGAAGGTGGCCCTACGTTGTGCCTTGGTACCATTCAACTGCCCAGCTCAGGAGCAGTACGACCCTGAGCTGGAGTATAGTAGGCTGCCTGAGGACGAGCGAACGCTGTTAGAAAGGAATAGTGTGGTGCTCAGCGATGGCGTAGAAGGTAGGTCTTGCTGGGGTGTGCCTAGGGGGAGGGGTGGTGGTAGTTGAGGAGGGGTGGCTGGTATGCTTGGCCTGTGATAAGAAGACGCATATTCTACCGGGGGCGATGTTGTCACATATCCTCTCGAAAAAGCACGAGACGAATCTTGGGTATTTCCGGTGGCAGGAAGAACGACAGGCACCAGTGGTTAAAGTGAAAATATGAGAAAACCATTTTGGAGGACTTTGGACTCAGGGTCCACCACTCCAGCAGAGTCCGTGGATTTCTGTAACGGACAGTGCGGATCT
>NW_003209940.1:0-4860 GCF_000006405.1 Perkinsus marinus ATCC 50983
AAGCTCCACGGTTATATTCCCACTGGCTGGATCTTTCAAAGCTAGAGACATATGTGATAGTCTATCGGTCATCTTCAAACGTTTCGGCTATCCGGTCAGACTACGATGCGATCGAGCCAAAGATCATCTCAGTAAGTATATGACGGAGTACTGCCGCTTACATGAACTACAAATAAAATCTTCTGCTTCGAGAGCCCCTTGGTCACTGGGTTGAGTTGAGACTCGCCATAGGGTGATTAACTCTACTCTAGCTCGGATGCTTGAAGGATCGGACGGTTGCAAGGCCGTTCATGCGACGACCCTGTCGTTACCGCCATGCTGGCGAACTGCATCAACTCGTACGCCTTGGATGACGAGGGCGCTGAGAACGTTAGCCCTTACCAACTCATGATCGGCTCACACCATGTTCTGCCCTACGAGCACGACCCCGTGTCGAACAACTGGCTTCGATGATATTGAGACCGACGGTCCGACCGAGTTGACATCTATGACCCGCAACAGAGCCCTCTGTAGGCTTCAATAACGATTTATCTCGATACAGCAAGACCGTATTGAGCGTGCCTTCGAAGCTGCTTTGAACTACAAACGCCGCAGTGATCGTCCTATCGGCATTGGCGATGGAGTCCTAGCTTTGGACCGCGCGAGCATGAATGGAGTCGTCGTTTCCGTGGTTTTTTCAAGGTGACTCGTATCATCGGTAAGCGTATTGCTGTACTGATACATGAAAGTACTAACGTTGTAGAGAAACATCATATTAAAAACTCTTCCGAGAAGACGACGATATTTCGGACGAGGGTGTCCTCGATGTCGATGATGATAGTCGTATGGACGGATTGGTCGTCGATGAATTTGAGGATCTGGCTCAGAACATTACTGTACCCAACGATGGTTCTTGAGTTTCTCAAGATGGGAGCAACAATTTTTCTCTTCAGCCGAGGTCACAGAGAGTCACAGACGCATGATTGGAATGGTGATAATGACGATGCGTAATTTTTCGCTTATATTTAGGTTTAGGTTTCGGGTAGGTTTTGACAACCATGCGATCAGAATACACGCTTTATGGGGGGCGAGGCTGAGCATTTATTTCTAGTCTATCCCTATGTTATTCTCGTCATGGAGAGACACTCTCTATCGGCGAAGTACTTTCATTCGTTTCTACTACTTTCCCATTTGATACTCTGATTTTTTCAGGTGTTTCAAGAGAGGAGCGATCCGAACACAGTTTATCACTAACATCTTATTGTATCAGTCCATGCGTATCCAGTCCGGCTCTCAGTGGCAGTGTGATTGCTATATTATCCGCAAGGGATACATTGGCAATCACTCCTAATACCCCATCATTAACATCATTAACTGACGCAAGGCTGATTCTATGAGAAGAATCCGCACTTTGACGCTTGGAATTATCCTGCGACTTCTTCTCAAGAACACCTTTAGCCTTAACATTGGGCATCTGTGGGCATTGAGCACCACACTTCAGGCATAAATTGGCTTGGCGTCGCTCTTGTAGAACATTACTTGAGACACTCAGCTTCTGTGATAATGTAGGCCCACCGCCTGCAGAAGCCGAAACAATAGGATGATCTTTCTTCTGAGTGTTTCCTAGGGTAAATTGGACTTGTTCGTAGAAAGATTCCCCACTCTTGAAGGGATGTTGATGAGTACGACGTTATTTGGGTCGTGGAATGAAATCCTCTTGCGAGGTCTCATCCCTTGCTGTCTTCTCTGGACGAGAGTTTGCAGCATTTATAGCAGCAGCGGGCTTTTCCTTCTTAGTATAGTCGAATCTATCAACACCAAAATACTCGTCGATGATACCACTACTGTTGGCAGTCACAAAGTCCTGAAGTAAATCAATACAAGCCGTTTCAGACTTCGCCTTCTCAATTCTTTTTGCGAGTTCATTAACACCAATATTACCTGCCACTGAACGCACAATCAAGGCGAGGATCTTCCTTCGCAAAGCGAAAGTGAACTTAATAGCAGACATGTCACTACTTGATTCATCACTGAACGACGAGAGGCGAGCAGCCAACCTTCTTTCTTCACTGAAACCACGCGTTAATGGTATCCGTCGGAATCTCAAAGACGCCCATCTACCCAATAATAGAACCGGATTGCTCACTCGGGGGGATTCTGCTTCTTGAGACTCCCTTCATCTCTTTACCAAAGCACGATAAAGAGATTTGAGCACTTCCAACCATTTCACAAAATAGTCATGGACAAGCTCGGCATCATACCCATCTCTACCAACTTCTTTTCTAATTTTAGCCTAAAGTACAAGCTTGGAGTCCGCACCAACGTATTCCTCACTTCCATTAGTCTTCATAAGTAGAATATGGAGCTTTTCCTTCAAGGCAGCATCCACGACTGTCTCCGGGAGATAAGCAGCTAAACCGACCAACAATAGTGGCCAATTCGGACCGGACACCTTCGCAGTGGCAAAACTCAGCTTTTGACGGAGGGCGTCATACTTGAAGGTAGCATATCCTTCTTCTGGGCCAAAAGAGTCATCCTTGGTAGCTAAAGGGTAGCGTGTCAATTTGCATGCTGAATGAAACGCTGCTGGATCGGGGCCAATATCTCTTCTCGCAACCGAGTAGCTCGAACACGCCCACGCCACTGAGCTAGATGCTATTCCTACAACTGCAAGCAATTGTCTATATGTAGACTCACTCTGCAGATGACCTCACTGGTTGTCCAGGTCTGCTTCGCCACTTTTCTGGATAGAGAGTGAGGCATTACGAACTCGCTTAGCAGGGTTTGTTTGTAATACAACCGTAGCAGTCGTTGTAGAGACGGATGATGCACCATGATTGGCCTTGGTCTTAGGAGCCATGATAAACGCAACAATGTAGTTTCCAGTAACTTAGGAAATACAGCAGTATATAACCTATATAGTAAAGGTCCAAGTATATAGTAGTTTCCAATATATAGTAAGACTAAGTAGCTAGCTAAAGGTCAGGCTAAGTATCAAGGATTGTGCGCAGGTGTCTCCGAAAAAGTCTACACTTTCACCGAATCAGCGACCATCACTGCCTCATGAGCATCAAGGCCCCTCATAGTTATATACGACAAATTGTCCATGGTGGCACCGTCTTTTACCACTTCAGCAATTATGCTGTGGGCGGGATCATCTTTCCCACCCAAGAGACTCTCGGCCAGAGTAGTCGCAGTACATCTGATCTCAAGCTCTTTTTTCGGGTTGACATTGATGGAAAAACACCTACGCAAGAGCACAAATCACAAGGGAAACCGTCATCAAGTTTCACTGATTCACTCAGTTGTGAATTCTTAACTGAAGATGAAATAGCTTGCAAGTCCACCCAAGAGAAACAAAGGATTGCGGATGGAAACCGAGAACAGGGAGACCCGAAGCCCCACCCGAAACCCGACAAGGCTACCCGAAAACCGAACTCTTAACCAAGTGAAGGCCATCATCCATGGCACAGCTGCTCCTATGAAAACCAGAAACCCGAACTGTTATCCAAGTGAAGACTACCATCCAAGGGCGATCATCTGATCAGACAGAGCGGCAAGCTAATCCGAGTCGTTCAAGGTATGCCCAAGCCCGAATTGAACTCGGACCTAGTCCATCAGTTGCCTATAGAAACCCGAATACAACCTCTCGGGATCCTTATTAAGCACCAGTCCAGTATTACCCGGGGAACCTAGAACCCCGCCTATTCGTCCGAGGGACACACTCAGGAATACCCAAGCCCGAAATGATCCCGGAACTCACCCCCGGGCCCCGCTAGGGCGGCCACCGGCAAACACAAGGAAAACGCAGTTTGTGGCTCGGAAAGTGAAAAAGTGGCCGCCGAAGAGAAAAATGTGGCCAAGAGTAGAAAATTTGTGGCGCGCGCGAAGATGACGCCGTTAACAGCGGGCAAGTGAGCACGTTGAGGATATCCCTCCTCAGAGGACAACGAACCCATTGGGAGGTTACAACCAGCTCTTTGGGAATGGTATCTCAGAGAGTTCCACCAAAAATTTTTGCAGCAAAGCGTAAGTGAAAACAGAACTGAGCTTGAATATTATCGATGCTGGTGAGACTGCCAGGTCCTCGCGAAGGAACAGCAGCGATCGAGACGCTATCAAGCTAACTGAAGTGTCGACATTTCTTGGGAGCGATATTAGGAGATGGTTGCCGGCTTGTGCGGAGTACGGCAACGGACTGTGATTGTCTCAGTTTTATTTCACTACGTGTCCCTTGATTTTATGAGTGCTTTTTCCTACAATCCATCTTGCAGTCCTCCAAGTTTCTACACTTCCTGCGATCATGACCAGTAAATTTGTTATTAATATATCTATATATTACATCTCTCCAGAACTGAGTTGGCACGAGTGCCGCTACTCGATTCCATACCGAACGCACGCTCGGCCACATCCGCCATAGCTTTCATGAGGGCCTTGAGATTCTCACGGTCCTTACTCTCAGACATTACAATTGCGACCCGAAGTAACCTTTATCCTTATATCCCCCATTGATGTCTTGTGCCAACTCATGGCTCCGACTGAATCTATCAGTGAGTATCTGAACTGTCAGTAGATTGCACGGAGAGTGCATTAACAGCGCAGAACGAAGGCTTCGATGAAACCAACTCCGATGGCCTTAGGTACTATCAAGACACCAGTTATTGACTAGTTCTACCTTGGATGATAACCTAGTTCTACCTTCAGCTAAACTGAAAATCGATCATTACGCGAGCGAAATTGAAGGTCGGGCACACATAAAGAAGACAAGGAAGATATCATTATCTGGGAGAACCAGGGTACCCGGCACTTCTTCCATCCAAGGCAGAATGAAGGTCCAGGCTTGCATTGGGCAAATCGCAGTATCGCTCGTGCGTGCGTGGC
>NW_003200086.1:0-1717 GCF_000006405.1 Perkinsus marinus ATCC 50983
TTCTTCAACAGCTTGCAAATATACAGACAGATATGCTTCGTATCATCGTCAACCAATCTCCTCCAAGAAGCTT
The DNA here is from genome assembly GCF_000006405.1 of Perkinsus marinus ATCC 50983. Lineage (NCBI taxonomy): Eukaryota > Perkinsozoa > Perkinsida > Perkinsidae > Perkinsus > Perkinsus marinus. The sequence continues at coordinate 74 of NW_003200086.1, forward strand.
TAGTACTACCAGCCTTCTTACCGAGAGAACGTCGTCCGAGACCAACCACCGGTCTTAGCCAGCCAGCTACGGGAAGATGTCCAAGTAACTGTCCTAGCCAAGATCCACAATCACGAAAAGTAAGATCTTCATCGTGTAATAGCCGATCCTGAAAAGTTAGCAGTTGATCAAGATCTACACGACGACGCCAACAGAGCACACTTTGAGCGTTATGATATAGTTGTAAGCCGAGTACACGACTCTCACTGAAAGCTGCAGGGTCTTTACTATCAAGACCATCAGCTTTAAGAAGATTACGAACAATGTTAACATTAGCATGATGCTGTTCATCTGACTCCCCTTGAAATTTCGGGATGAAAATATCATCAAAATACTTCAGTAACTTTTTATCATATAATCGATAATCTGTAGTACACTTCAGGAGCCGTGGAGAGGACGACTGTCCAAATCCACATCTCAATAATCTATAATAATCAAAACATAAGCCACCTGACTTCAACTTATTGGGCTGAGTACTTTTAAGACAATCACTGACTTTAAGACACTGATACCAAGTGAGATCCTCTCTTACTGATAATGAAAGATACGCTCGACGAACATCAATAATACTTCCTTCTTCATATCTACGCCAATCTCTCAACGCTGCATTGCAAGATACAGCCGATGCATCATTAGCAATGACACAGTGTGCGTTGAGATATGAATAGTCGAGACAAGGTCGAACCTTAGTGGTCTTATGTAGGGCCAATGATACCACTAAGGGGAGAATACATTTCATACGAAAAAAATCCTGTGGACAGACAGGGACGAGCCACCCTTGATCAACCCATGAGACCAATTCATCATGTAGTGAAGCAAGTTGTGCAGTAGTGAGTCGATCAAGGTTATGGTACTCCTCCGGGCAACGAACAAACGGAGGGGCAACCCCATCTTTCCACTTCCATGCAACTTCCCAAAAAAAGGGAGAATCCCGAGTAGGATCCCCCGATGAATTCAATCTCAAAGCCAAGCAATCTGGCGCTTCCAATGAAACAGAAATAGGATCCGGTTGCGATGGCAGCCGACCTTCAACAACAGTACATGACGGTAATCGGAAGCGTCGATATTCAACTCGTGAATCAATACAGGAAGCCGCAGCAAGCTCCAAACGAGAGGATCTCGTAGCATGATCATAACTAAGACGAATCGCAGTAGGTAATTGTTTGAACAGTCCAGCCCCAGAACTAATGATAACGATGCAGGTAGTGATTCAACAACAAGAGGTTCTAGTTTTACTACATACTCATCGATGGAAACATATATTACACACGTACCAATGTATGGCAAAGAATGAGTAGACAATTGAACAAGGTTCACAGTCAGAGCAGCATCACGCGGTATAAGCAAAGCCGACGAGGCAGTCATTAACTGACGAGTAATCAACGACCTACTACAACACCAGTCACATAAAGCACTCAAGAAGAAATACCTCCCTTCATCAGCTTTATAGAGGCCAACAATCTTCAAGGGTAAGCCATTGACGCGGTCCACTTCTGGTAAAGCGAACCCATAATCCCGAGCTAGTCAGTAGTTCATATCCTCCTCCATCAGAGCCGCAACAACGCCAGAATTAGGACAATTACGTTGTAGATGGCCTAACTGATG
>NW_003206709.1:0-1852 GCF_000006405.1 Perkinsus marinus ATCC 50983
ATATTGATAATATACCCCTCATATACTACAGTTATCGTGATGATGATAGTAGTAATATCAGCATCATAATCAGTAGCCTTTAATGATAACTATCACTGTTAGTTCCTCGACCGTAGTAGACAGCTGAGCAACTTTAATGATAGAGTTGTTGTGTTGAGAGAGTCAGTTAATAGTTAATGGTTCACCATGAACCATATCGAGTATAATTAATATAGTTCATCTGAAAAGATAGCTTGTCGTCTTTAATTATTATTAGAGGAACCCTTATATTCAGGGTAGTAGTGGTTAGTCACTACGATTAATAACGACGACGACCATGCCTTTTACTATCGTAACAATGCGGATGATGTAGTAATCGGTAGTTTCATATTACTATACAGAGCTGGATACTTTTACACACGTTATCCATTGAGTACAGGTTGGAGGAGGAACAACCATAAAGGTCATGATGACTCTGTTGACCCACGAACCATAATGGCTCAATCTCCATCACATATCCTACCATCTATTAATTAGATAGGCGTTTCACCTTTCATTATAGCTAAGAGCAGCATCGAAGAGTTCGAAGAGGGCAGCATGTTCTTCTGCTGTTTGAAGGCCATGTAACGGACAATTGATTGATGTAACAACTAGATCCTCACATAAGGAGGAGGAGAGACCACCGAGTTACTCTTATTTGGTCATTCTCTTCTTTTCTGTCATATTCGGTTCTCACCATTTTGTCATTGCACCCTAGTACAATGTTGCCCCGTGATGAGGAGTTCGGCGGCTACCTTCGTAGTCAACGAAGATCAGAGATTAGAGATGATCGAAGAACGCTGCTACTCGATACTCGTTCTTCTCGTGTTAGTATTTCAAGCGTGATATGCTGCACTACCACTACCCGAGTGACGTACCGTACAGCGGCGGCGTCGGCGTCGGACTTCCCACGACTGGTGTCGGAGATTCTACCATGTTGTGATGATGCTATCATCTTGCTAGCAGCATCTGTATATCTATTCATATGATGTCAGTGACAACAGTTCTGGTTGATGATGATGATCAGGTGGTACTACAACAACAACAACAACTATCCCGACGATTTGAGCTGACATGAAATGTTATTATTATCCGTCCTACGTAATGATGATGATATAAACAACTGTCGTCTATGGCGGCTTCTTCTTCACTCATTGTCAAGAGCAGCAGCTACTCGATCGAGATCGGGACTGAAGAGGTTAGTGCGAGATATTCTTGGAGGGCCTATCGTAGCAGCAGAGTAGCAGATCGATGAGGGTATGTTGATGATGACCGGCGGCGGCGGCGCCGGCTTGATCACGACCGAGGAGGGATGTACAGCTGCTGCTGCTGCTGCTGCTGTTCACAGATGGTCGGAGCCGACATCCAAAAGACGAGACATTATTGAAGATTGAAGGATAGATGCCAAGAGCTAGGTGTAGTGAGTCCATGCTACTACCACTACCCGATGGCGGTGGGCTCTCTTGTATGATGATGATGATGCTCATCATCGTCGTCGTCGTCTATGATGGCTGTCTATCTTTATTAGACAACACAGTTCAATAATATTTGGTGATACTACTAAAAATCAACTAATTTCTTCTCTCGCTTCTTGTGGTTATTCATCATCAACATCAATTCATCATCATAATACATGACCATTGGTCACGACCATATTTTACGTACAATAACTCACCTCAGTACTCGACTCGTTAGTAAGTAGACGGCGGCGGCAGCTATAGAACATATCGATTGATTTGATTTCATCCCCTTAGACCGTTGTTGAACAACGATCTTCTGACAATCATGACGACGACGACGACGAGACTAACCAATCCGCCGCATAAGTAGTTCA
>NW_003213491.1:0-1038 GCF_000006405.1 Perkinsus marinus ATCC 50983
ACATCACTTGTGCATAGCAGTGTTTACATCGCTTCTGCGATATATTTCACATCGGTACTTGACAATCTTGGAAAATACCACATATTCGCATATCAAATTAACATAAATTTGGCAGTGGCTCCTTCTGCAGCTTGTGATCGATTCAAAGAGTGCTATAGCTATGGAATTGTTAGAGAAGTTCAAGTTGGGAAAGACAGTGTGGGTGAAGCGCTTACAAACTGGAAGGACGTCGTTTTTTTTTTCACGCGAATTCGCATACCGCAAACGCCCATTAGTTTCTCGAGAGGATTATCGCATTTGCGGACTGGACCATTAGTTATGTTGGCTCGGAAAACAGTGTTGGAGTAGGAATATATGTTCGCTTCCCTCAGCTGAGCTCAGGAGTGAACACAGTGTTGGAGTAGGAATATATGTTCGCTTCCCTCAGCTGAGCTCAGGAGTGAACATAGTGTTGGAGCAGTATATGTTCGCTCTCCTTAGCTGAGCGCAGAAGCTTTCTCACTAGTTCTAACAGTTGCGGTAGAGGAACCAACGGGGATCTCCTCAAAATTTCCTGAAAATCTCCTCGAGATTTCCTCGAAGTTTCTATATTGTCGCGAATACATGTAGTTTATCATGTGAATACTTCCCCAGGAGGGTCTCAGCTTTACACTACTCGAGATTATCAATACTAATACTAATGATACTCACATTTTTATGACGATTCGTTGTGAACCCTTCAGAGCTCTTGCTATTGACCCGCATTCATACATGTGCTCACGACACTTGTCGCTGGATGAAAAAACAAGTTGTTGCTCAGGCAACTCACAGATGAGGCGATTCTTGGAGTCACTCCTGGTCTGACGACAGTGTATTCGGTTGAAGCAGGGCTACGTGTTCACGATACTGGGAAGGGAATTGATCAGAATGGAAGTGTCGCGCATTACAGAACCTATTCGACGCTGATCCGGGCGGAGGTCTTGTCATTTGGATGGAACATAGTGAGATATATGTTGCCAGAGTTCCTTCGCTGATCATAGAGTTTGCATACGAATCCGG
>NW_003200251.1:0-1006 GCF_000006405.1 Perkinsus marinus ATCC 50983
AAAAAGTTCCAAGAAGCTCTGGTGAAAGACGTGCACCTCGAGAGTAGCCATGGTAAATCTCCGAATGTCGCTTGACGTTTATCGAGCTTCTGTTGGTTTCCCGCTATGAAGCCATTCAATGCTCAAGTGATCGGCCGCTGTGATTCCTGCCAACTCATCGACCCTAATGGTCAACAGTTACCACCGTCTGGTTCTCGTAAGGTCGATGCCAAGAGTTGGCTCGAAATTGGTATAGATTTGATAGGACCTATAAAGGCGTCCGGCGGATCCGACTCGTCCCTATTACAGCCAGTCCTCTCACGGCAACATGCGCCTTTACAAGCTCCACGGTTATATTCCCACTGGCTGGATCTTTCAAAGCTAGAGACATATGTGATAGTCTATCGGTCATCTTCAACCGTTTCGGCTATCCGGTCAGACTACGATGCGATCGAGCCAAAGATCATCTCAGTAAGTATATGACGGAGTACTGCCGCTTACATGAACTACAAATAAAATCTTCTGCTTCGAGAGCCCCTTGGTCACTGGGTTGAGTTGAGACTCGCCATAGGGTGATTAACTCTACTCTAGCTCGGATGCTTGAAGGATCGGACGGTTGCAAGGCCGTTCATGCGACGACCCTGTCGTTACCGCCATGCTGGCGAACTGCATCAATTCGTACGCCTTGGATGACGAGGGCGCTGAGAACGTTAGCCCTTACCAAATCATGATCGGCTCACACCATGTTCTGCCCTACGAGCACGACCCCGTGTCGAACAACTGGCTTCGATGATATTGAGACCGACGGTCCGACCGAGTTGACATCTATGACCCGCAACAGAGCCCTCTGTAGGCTTCAATAACGATTTATCTCGATACAGCAAGACCATATTGAGCGTGCCTTCGAAGCTGCTTTGAACTACAAACGCCGCAGTGATCGTCCTATCGGCATTGGCGATGGAGTCCTAGCTTTGGACCGTCGCGAGCATGAATGGAGTCGTCGTTTCCGTGGTTTTCTTCAAGGTGA
>NW_003209533.1:0-5071 GCF_000006405.1 Perkinsus marinus ATCC 50983
AGTTTGTGAGGTTAGAGTCTTAATCTTAAGATTCGCCAGATTGACGAATCTGAAGGGGTTGGCGATGCCAATCTTTATGGACTAGTGGAAATCTCTTAGTGGAAGCCGCCCGGACTGTTTTCACGCATCATCAAACATCCCGTAAGATAAAAGCGAGTTTGGAATACGGGGCCTCATTTCGCAGCTCAAAATTCGAGCTTTTCAATGATGAACTGGAGTTGGTGTTTGGGATGAGCTCTTGTGATCAAATCATTTGATTCAAATGTAGTACGATACAAATCCATCTCATGCCTATCGCCAACCGCCCGAGACGGAGAAGATTTTCAGGGATACCTTCTTGAGATGGAGCACCCGCCGACTTCTCGAGAAGGAGGGCGCTGTCGACAATGGAAACGAAGATCGTTGAAACTCCATTACATTGAATTTCAGTATTCCATAACCGAAAGTTTGCACACTTTGTCTGAGGCTATCTTGTTCTTCATAAGAATCTTATGATGAGATGAATACCTGCGGGTGGGTTGACTATATCACCGCCAGAAGATACGCCCTAGTAGTACAAGCAGGCTGCAGGACCACGCAATAAGTCCTATCGGATAGAAAGATCAATGCCGTTGGTTCGACTGAAGTATTTCCTACTTCAACCGGGATAGGGAAAACTACGCCCGTGATCCATGATGAGAGTCCTCAAACACTAGTTATTGACGTAAACCTCAAAAAAGCTAAAAATCCGCCAAAAGTGAAATATTTCACTGAAATTTTTTTTCGTGAAATATTTGAAATATTTCACTAAAACGTCCTTGAAATATTGCACTATGAAATATTTCAGCCACCCATAGTGTTTGATATGCCCGGGCACGCTAAAATATTTCCGGAATGGAAAATTTCCGGGAAATTTCCGGAAAGTTTCCCCGAAATATAATCAATCGAGAAATTTTCGCTCGCCCTATCGGGCGAGCGCTCTAGTACTAGAGGTTGTTGCGTTGCCATTTCTATGCCAATTCCAATGCCAATGCCAGTGCATTGCGTTAATGACATGTACCGATGTCATTAGTCACAACCGTAACCCATACTGTTACCCAACTTGTTATGATCGTAGCGTTCTAACGGAATGTTCCTCGACAGCGCTTGATGTTGCCCAAAATGATCACCGGACGATCAGGGCGTCGTGGTAGAGGCTCTGGAAGGGGTCGTTTAGACTGTCGAGGATACTATTACCTTGTGAAGAAGTCAGTCGAAGATGGCAAGACGACCAGTGTCCATCGTTGTATACTTTGCGTGGAGGAGGGGCGGGAAAAGCCTAATGAGCGCCCTCAGGCTGAGGGCGCTCGCTCATTACGTAGCGTGATCGATTTCGTTCGAAGCCTCGTGGAAAATGGGAGCGTTCGATCCATAGATTTCTTTTCCCGCCTCCCTCCCTAGGGTCTGGATAGGTTGCTCACCGATGAATTCACCTCGTATGTTATCGTCGACGCAAACCGAGTTGGTTTGGTCGAAGATGGCAGCCCAGCCTTGATCGGGCCGGCTAACAAGCCTGACCCTCACCCAATCTACGGCATACGGGCCGCGGGTTTGGGGGTTGGTCAGAGCTCACGCCTAATCCTTTCCCGATCGCGGCGTACGGGCCACAGGTTGTTCGGGAAAGGAGGTCAGCGATTCACTTTGTTCCGTGCTTCCCACTGTTCATTGACGGCTCAAAGCGAAACGCTGGAGAACGTTTCATAAGTCCTGGAGGACGTGGGTTAGTGGAACGAACTAACGCCCTTGCTCACTTTGCTCAAAAAAACTAACGTTAGATCATAACTGTTCCCAAATTGAGGGCGAGTCCGAGGGACTTGAGTAAACTAACCAGTTCTCATCACCGAGTGAGACTATCGTATCTTAGGTTCCCGAGTTCTTTACCGTTTGAAGGTAGGTAAGTAAAAGAGGTTCCAGAGGCTCCGCGCACCCTCCATGTAATTCGCCGGTGCGACTGGTCGCCGATGGGCTATCGGCGACTGCGCGCCGCCCGCGCGATCTCCCATCTCCACAGTATCTTCCGGCGCTTGGAACCTGGATGATTACCTCACTTAGCGAGGCTCGCTGAAAGGCCTAAGTCTCTGCGACCGTAGTCTGTGAGGGATTAAATGACTACGAAATTCTCGTAGTCATTATTGGCATAGTCATACAGGAGTGCGAACATGCCCTGTTAGTATTTCAGACGCAACATTCGCTAGAAAGACAGTCTCTGTGCCACCAATAACAGTATTGCTTTTTGCAAAGGAGTCCAGACCTCCCAAGACCGCGACCAAATCACGAGATGAATCGAAAGCGGATAATCAATATTCGATAATATTACGACGTTAAGACTGCCATTATAAGGGGCAACGACTCTCGGCGACTAATAATGGATTGTACACCGGCCTAGTAGGAATCACTCGCCGTATAGATCGGCGACTGTAAGCCCTGAAATCCATTAGCGCCATCACGCCCCATGAAATCTCACAACAAAGAATAATGATTCGACACAAGCTCTCTAGACACTAGACAGTGATATATCCTTTATGCGACGAAATCCAATCAAACCTAAGTAATAGGATTCCTCTCTTCCTCAATAGTGAGCTTAGGATCCTCAGATTCGACCTCTACTTCCCCTGTGGAACCGCGTCTGCTTCGCATCCACCTCTCGAATAGTGAACCAGAAGTAGCCGAGGTATCGTCACCGTCGGCCATGATACGCTCGTTCATCCTGGCATTAGGTATCAACCAGAGAAAGAAGAGCGACGTGGTACTCAAGCTTATCAGTATCAATGACACAATCCAGAGGTTGTCAAACTGCTCCGATTCGTCAACACCAGGTAGGCCTCGTGGGACAACTCCCAAAGATTGACTGATGAAGCCTGCAATAGGACGTGTAACATTCTGGGAATAGTTCGATAACGATGCCAATAAGGCAAACATAGTAGCTTCCATATTCTTAGGGCATAAATGAGACAGGATGAGGAACCCTGGCATGAATTGTATCATAGACACCGATTCCACTAAGGCTTTGCTGCCTATAGCGAAGACCTGATCGGGGATTCCGATACGGACATTTAGTCGAGAGAAAATAATAGGGTCGCCTAGCTGCATGATCACCAACATTGCCGTCATCGAGAAGTACACTGTCCGATACTTCCAATTCTTCATGAACTTGCCGAAAGCAAGGAGGGCGAGCACTGAGCAGAGCTGTCCAACGGTCCCCAGTACTGAGCCATAGAAAACGTCGGAGAAATGCGGTCCAGCGGGATACATGGTAGCGTCGTTGGTGTAGAAGTAGATCGCGGGACCCCCAACTGTGGCAATGGTAATTTGCGATATCGCATTGAACAACATCAACTTTCCGATCACTGGCCTCACCACAATGAATGCGAAACCAGTGAGAAAAATCGTGGACGAGATGGCGGTCACGAAAGCGACCGTATTAGAGGCAGCGACCAAGTTAATGATAGAATAAACCACGGCCGTAACTCCAACCACAACCGAAAGAACGGCGACAGTCGTTTGCTTGCCCCACAAATGCTTACGATGAGCTCTGGACTCTTCTTTGGTCACCCGCTTCTCCTCGAAGAAGTTGAGCCCCGCGGGTATGATAACAGTAGCAGATGTGAAGATTGTAGTCAGAATTGCCCACTGTGCACCACCAAGGCTCCAAACTCCATCAGCGTGCTCAACAATGAAGCCGACGAGCAGCACCGCGACGAGACCCAATAGTTGGTTCCCAGTCCAAACGTAGCTTACTAGGGCCGGTCCCGATCCGGGAACACCAGCTAAACGCCGAGAGTATACCGCCTCAGCAAGCAGGTCATACCCCATCAGCTGAAGGTTCGCCATGAAAAGCCCAACCGTCCCAATCGGCGCATTGCTCTCGACTAGGTCTAGAGACACTGCCAGGATGGTGCCGGCTAGGCCAAGGGTGCTTAGGATCATCATATAAGGGAGCTTGTGGTACCCAAACATGGGGAGAGAGTCGGAGATCACACCGAGCCAAGGCTTCATCGCCCAAGGCATGAAAACCACTGAGGCATATCGGTCAATATCTGGGCCACTCACATTCATGGACCGAAAATAGAACGAAATACTGGAATACAGCACGAGGTAACTGTAACCCTTGGCCCAGTGATTGGTGAAGTGTAGCATGAGGATAAGTTTCCATCCAAAGTCCTTACATAACATATGGATTGCACTAACAAAGGGAACTCTCTCTATGAGGAGTCCCTTAGCTGTCGTGCCATAGCGGGACCAGCCGGAGGGGAGGCATGGTTGCAACGAGGGTTCAAGTTATGAGCTACAATTGGCAAGAATAGGCCATACATGACGATGCCTCCCACTGTTGGTTCTATCCTCTAGCGAGGAGTCATTGAGAACAAGACTTACCTCATGCGTCGCATGGCCTCGACGAAAGTAAGAGGTTTGCACACTGTGTGACGCACAGTATCGCTGCCGAATCTGTGTTCGCATGAACCTTTTCGGATCTGTGAAGAGCTCTGCCCTTGTTATCGATTCACCAGGAGAGATTGAGTATGAGGCGGGCCGATTGACGGGCTATATTTGATCGCACGTGAGTACAAAGCGGAGCAGAGCCTCAATTAGATCGTGTTTGGCTGCTCAACAGTGGTGGGTGCTGGCAATCCCATCTTGGGATGCAAGCTGGACTAGCTCAATGGATAGTGTGGTCCATCTTGCATCACACGTGGCAGCGTGTTTCGAAAACAACAAGTCTGGGATGGTCTACGAGCCGCCGGAGTCGGAGGTAATGATCAGACAACTATGGTGCGGAGTAGCGCGCATGCGTTCCCGTATTGTACCGGTGTTTAAAGACCGTTCTCTCAATTCGAGTGACATCTGTCCGTCAACCGGACAGTTGGTTGGGAGTGTGGGAGAGAACCAAACACTGTAAAACCGAAGCCCGAACCCTCTCTGGGTCTTACCATGGGCCAAAGGTTCACAGAATATGTTTCGTCACACCAACTATATCACGGAATATGGCCCATGTCTCCTGACATATGTGAGTGTCCCTCAACCAATAGGGGTCGGCATCGAGCTTTTTGTAGAG
>NW_003209533.1:5171-32827 GCF_000006405.1 Perkinsus marinus ATCC 50983
CGTCAATCTGGCGAATCTTAAGATTAAGACTCTAACCTCACAAACTTGAAAACTCAAAGAACGTTTCAGAAGTCTCTTAGTCTCAACTTGAGACTTCCAGACTCTCAAGTGTGAGGAGACTAATCTCGAAATGAGATCAAGCTAGAGCTACAGTATTGGTTCTGAACTAAGCGCCGTTTGGGAAACTTACAGCGAAGAACAGAAGTTGTACGTATTTTTTCCCAAAATCAAATTAAACACAAAGTGAGAAAAATGCTTTAGAACTTCATTAACCGGGGATCGTGCTCACAGGGTTTGTGGCACGCGATTATCTACTTCGGCGAAGAATTCTGATGTATTTATCCGCATTTCCGCGAATTAGGGAGGGGATAAACTGATTGGGCCTCACCGCAATCTCAAATAAGTCCTTGAGGACGTGGGTTAGTGGAACGAACTAACGCCCTTGCTCACCTTGCTCAAAAAAACTAACGTTAGATCATAAATGTTCCCAAATTGAGGGCGAGTCCGAGGGCTTGAGTAAAGTTTACTCAGTAAACTAACCGGTTCTCATCCTTGAGTGAGACTATCTTATCTTAGGTTCTCGAGTTCTTTACCGTTTGAGGGTAGCCGCTGATAAAAGATTCGCACCGTCAATTACCAGTCGACATTCCCAGATTTTGTAAAATCCTTGAGAAAATACATGCATACTGCGATGATCATAATATGATCTATGCGCTATTATAGTCCTTGTTCTCTCATGGTCTCGCATACTGTTGCCGTCATACATGGAGCTGATAAAGATGATTGAATGTCACCCAAAACGTAGTTTTGGGAAAAAATGAGAAATATTTCAAATTTTTCTGAAAATTTCTGAAAAATTCAGTAATATTTCAGGTGAAATATTTCACGGTCTGGCGACACCTTTCTTCAGCCACCCTGAAAAGATTTGAGATAATCTGCATGTTGTAATTCTCTACAACCTCGAGATCAATTTCCCGTCAGACAAGGCATGCAAGCAACTTCACAGACAGTGCTTTCATCCCAGTCTCAGACTGGCAGTCTGCTTGATTTGCAAGACTTGAAAAGCCTGTGAGATCCAATGTAAGAAATGTAAGTATAATTGTGAGACCGGCGGCCAATCTTTCAGTGCACTTTCGAAGTGCAACAGTCACTGGGCTACACAACCACTTTGACTGGTTGACAGTGTTAAATTAGCGTCTTCAGGCACACTCTAACGAAATGATAAAGAGAGAAAGAGCAAAGAAAATTTAACAATATGTTGCTGTTTCGACAACACCTGCTTAGGTCTAGCCTTCTTGAGGCACCTTTTAGCCAAGATCGCAAGTTGCGAGTCGCAACGCAATATTTGTCTCTCACCGGTCTGGGTGAAAGTTCGCTACGAAGTTCAGGAAGACAGTCGTTTCGTGAACAGCACTCGCAAGTCAAGTTAAACGTCGCCAATGATCGGTTTTACCTTCGTTAACGTGTCAACTCGGAGAAAACACGAGCGGGGCCCGTCGCTACGCTCCGGAGTGACTCCGGCGGAGTCGCTACGCTTTCAAGATGCTGACGTGTACAATATCTCTTGAGAGTGATGTTCAACAACAAATTATCTCTAAGCTCGTAGGTGCTTCAATAGTCCAAGCATCGTAAGAGAAAGCTTTTGGTATCTGGCAGATTGTTTTCTAGTGGACTCGTTGTAGGGTTCGAGACAGACGTGAACTAAGTGGTGGTCGTAGCGCTCAGATGAGGAGCCTTAGTATGAGTGGTTAGATGAAGTAGTGAGGTTGGAGTGACGGCGAGGAGCGCTAACTTCTGAATCTCAAAGGTACTCGTGTTATAAATCACGCCATGTGACTCGGAGCATGTCCCAAGACGGAATTTACAAGTCCGAGTGTCGTTCCGAGTACTCCGACTCGGCACTCGGAGAGTAGGAGCACTTGAATGCACGAAAATCTTTCGAGCCCGGGAAGTCTGCTTTTCCGACTTCTCGGACTCGGAGAGGTGAGCACTTTGATTGGCTTCCGAAGACATACGCGTGGATCAAATCAAATCAGACCGACTCGGCGACTGAGACACTGCTTCCGTTAATATCAACGTGGCTCGTCTTGTGCTCTCCGCTACTCTCACCATGCAGTGAAATGGGTCAACCTTATGGTTGCTCAACACTCAACACCAATTAACCATCAACAGATCGGTATATCACGGTTCCCGCGTGTTTGAGTCTGAGGCGGGATCTCAAACATCGTCATAGTATGACGTTCATACAGCCCCCATTTGGTTTGCAGGATAATACGCGTACGGCCGTTATGATATGATGAATTGTCATCGGCAGATATAATACGCCCATATGTCTCCACGCACTGCGTGTCACGCAGCGCTTACAATCGTGTATCAACTTCTATCGGTGTTTAAGCGCACTCCTATTTGCAGATTTGCTCCTAATTGACTTCAAGGTGAACACGACAGCGTAATCACGTTTCGAAAGAATCTTGTTCCGCATACGATAGGCAGCATACTTGATTTAGAACCGACCTCAGAATCATTTTCTTAGACAGTTGACTCAGCACACTTGACTCAAATAAGCTGACGGCCAAGTGCGGTGCTCATGCGTGAAGTTAACGTCCTCGAACGAGCACCCTCAAGAAGAAACTGCCAACAAGTCGAACATCTCAAAGGGATTTTTAATGTGATAGGACGGAATATGTGACTAGGAACCACTGGTTACCACTTTGTGATAGATTGTTTTCATCCAGCTCAATGTTCTGTGAGGCACAGGCGGCATCAACCAGGCGCGTTTGGCGCTCTTATGATGCGGAAACATCAGATACTGGATCAAGGATAGAAGAGCTATCACACCCGCACGGAAGGACGGTGAGGTGGTGGCTCTCGAACGAACAGGGTCAAGACAGCAGAAATGAAGCCCCCATCAAGTTGCAATGAAAGGTTACATCATATCTCATAATGAGATTCTCATTCAACTCGATGTATCATCAACAAGCACAATCCACGTCGGTCGGGACTAGACCGAAGAGACCGGATCCACACTTCCCAGTTTCCAAGTTACAGCGGAATCCACCAGTGAATGCGAAACCGATACAGGCGTTGGGTCCACAAGATGAAGCAGACACGTAGGCTAGGGATAGGAAAGCTACTACGGCGGTACGGAAGAACATCAATGATGGTGAAACAACTGGTAAGTAGTCCGATCCAACACCGAAAGGCTCACGGTCAAGCCCTCCCGAATGATTGTAAAACGTCGTTACCTGCGAAGTCGAGGAATGACCGTTGTGGAGCGAACACGTTCGATGCTCGTTGTGGAGCTCGCTCTGTGAGGCAGAGAGCGTCACCTTTTTGTACATGCGTACAGACATTCTGCTTGTGCTTGCGTGCCAGAGTATGAACAAAGGATACATTCCGTACTATTGATCTTGAGCAGTGACCGTTACTAGCTCCGAAGTCCGTAGCCACCTTGGCTCAAGGTCTTAGTGTGCATTTGGGTCGCATCTCTCCAGCTAATTTCGGGTCATGTTGACATAAGGGAACGACAGGGGGCACCGGACATCAACAGCGCTGAGCGCGTGACATCTACAGAGTCTGCCACTCGAGCCTAGTGGTATTAACTATCGACACTACCGATTCGGCGGAGCTACTTTCAACATCACTACTAGTGATGTTGAAAGTAATTCCGCTGAGACGGCTCCATAGACCGTCACCAAATAACGTGTAATGTACACGTTAGTAGGGACAGCGCTACTTGTATTCTCGCTCGCCTCCTATCTTGTTCTTTTGTTTTGTTCGGTCACTCGACCATTATAGCAACGCGATCCGACGGCTACGAAGAATATGACCATATGCCTACTATTTTCCCTGATGACCCTCTCCCAAGAAGATCGGCCTCGCTTTCTTGGGCCTGTCCCCCCCGTTGGAATCGGCGATCAAGCGAAAGCATTCGTAAGAAGACGACCATCACTAAAGGCGTACCTGGAGGCGGAACTATGCCCGAAAAATCGGTTGGATCATGAAGGGAAGGGTAAAGATCGCGGTGGTTCTACTCGTAAGACTATCCATAAATCTGATACGGTGGCCCTTCGCTCCGGTAGGAACGTGGAACCCTAGGAAATTCTCAAACTGGTGTAGTTCCGTGTACCACTCCGTGGCATAATGCCACGAGGGATCATATCTTGTCCCTTGACTCAAGGGACAAGATATGATCCCCGATGGTCCTAGGCAGGAGTGCCTGGCTTTTCGCCGGCTCATAAGACACTCCTGCTCTGGTAGCCAGCAGTAGAATGTGGTGTCTGCCACCGTTTCACCACAGACGGGCCAGCACCGCCAGACACCACAACCGTTGTGTCATCCGCATAGAGGGTCAGGCTCACGCCTTCCACCTCCATATTTGCGAAGTCATCCACAAGCGGCAGGGTGGATAGAAGGAATAAAAAGCGGTCCAAGGCACTGCCTTGGGGGACCCCCCGTTGGAGCTTCAGACTGGCTTCGTCAGCACCATAGACAGCTAAAACACTCTGATCCCTTAAATAGCCTTCTACAAAGTCCAAGATATCGCGGAACATTGTATCGAACCAGGGTTGCCAGAATGTGGCTGTTGAACGCGTTGAACCGAGTTGAACGCGTTTTGCACGTCTAGTTAAACTAATGCAATATGCGCGCGCTTGCCCCTTTTTCCTCCTGCCCTGAACGCCTCGACTACGCGCAGGACAGCAGAGTCAACCGATTTTCCCTTGCAGAATCCATGGACAGTCGGAGGGTCCAATCGCTTCTGGATCTGCGGGCAAGATGCAAGCCGTTCTACTATGGGACATTCGAACAGCTTGCTACCTGAACCGACCAGACAGACGGGCCTCCAGCCGTTAGGCTTGGTTGGGTCTCTTCCGGCCTTATGGATAAAGAATTTCTTTGGATGAATTCCATCCGTCAGGATATATACCAAACTCAAAGACTTCAGTGAACTGCGCACACCAGTTGTCCTTCAGCACCTCGAGAATATCGAGAATGATGCCGTTAGTGATATCATCCACACCGGGAGCCGCGCCCCTCCGTAGTCCCTTGGCCGCTCCTCTGAGCTCCGAATGAGTGACCGCTGGAGCTGGGACGGTCCGCGGCGGTAGTACCAAGGCATCGAGCTCCGCAGCCCTGTCAGGATCACGGCAAAAGAGCCTGCGTAGGAGAAAGTCCGCCTGATTCGCACCCTACGGGCACATGGCCGCAGGAGGGATCTGAGGACAACCTCTTTTAGCACACCGAGAGTAGTGCTGCAGATCCTTGAAGAATCTACGAACAGCTACCCTCTTAGCCTCTTTGATAGCTGTGCCGAATTTGCGTCGCGGCTTTCTCGATAATGCGCCGTTGAGGCTGCATCCGGGCCGTTCAGCCTCTTATGACGGTAGAACGTCCGCTGCTCCTTTTTGAACTGCGCCTTCAGCCTAGATAGCTTGCTCGTTCACCAGGTGGTGTCAGAGGGAGCTGGGGCTTCAGGCGTGACCCGTTTCATCAGGGTGCTCGAGGAGCCCGTGATACCTTGCAAAGGAGTATCAAAGGGAATCCGAAAAGCACCATCAATAACCTTGGCTGCATCTACGAGGCGATGGGCCGATCGTCGCGGCACACGATTGCCATCCTGACTATCTACCTCTGTGCAGAGCAACCTGTAGGCTGATCCGCAAAGATCGTCCACCACCTCCCATTGAGGCGAAGCGCCATCTCTGGGAGTACCGTACAATAGGGTGAGGTCAATCCACGAGTGATACCTTTCGGACTCAAAGGTAGGAAAGGATTCGTCGTCATTGAGAATTCGAATCTCCTTCTCCGGACACCAGTCCACGAGTGCCTCACCACGCCACCAGGCCTGCTTATATAGGTTGTTGACAGTTAGCTTCGCGCCCCACGCTATGTGCCATGCATTAACATCGACACATATGAAGAGTGGAACGGACACAGGCCATGTCGATATGACCTGGTCAAATTCAGAGAGCGTCATTTCCCTCCTTTGCATGTCAGTGCCGTGGAGGTACCATGATGCTACACCATAGGCTATGGTCCATAGCTGCCTTCCTTGACCACGACAAGGTCTCGGGAAGCAAATATCGTGTGGCAAGGAATGCCACGTCTGGACAAAATACAGGCCTCGTCGTTCTTAGGTCAGCCGTGGTATTGATAACCAACAAGTTTAGGAGAACCGGAGCATGGCTCCTGAAGGCATCCCATGTCTACGAAAGAATTACGCAGCCGGGACTGGAGTGAATCCAAAGCCACTAGCCGATGCCCTTGGTTATGCTGTAGAACCCTAATCATTGAGATGAGGCAGCATTTCCGAAGTCCGTGCGGACCCACTGGCGTCTAGCAGAAGCAGCTAGACTTTTGCAAACGCCGTCCGTGCACTCGTGATCCACCTTTCGGTGGACTCGGGCGTCCGGGTTGGACGCATCCAAGTCGAGACAGTTTGCGCATTTGCGCGCTGCGCCAGGACCAACATTTAGTCACCAAATTGAGCCGGACAGGCTTGCCTTTCGTGACCGTAGGCTGCACAACGCGTGCAGCATACCTTGGTCGCGTCCTGCCTGTGGGGACAGGACGGACCTATGTGTCCAATCTTAGTACATCTGTAGCACATCAATGGCATTCGTGAAGTCTGCCATCTGGAGCACAGATGATTCAGTACCAAGCGAGTCTTGCCCTCTCCACCAGCCGCAAGACGGTGATAGAGAGTTGGGAGACTGCCAAGACCATACTTTGGCTCCTCCAAAACACGGAAGAGATCAACTCGCCATTGATGTCCTTGGTCCAGGTCGGATTACCTTCCTTAACCATGCGGCATACCTGGTCGATAGTGATACCACGGGCAAGCGCAGAGCTAAAGCAGATAACCCGCGGCCACAGACCCGAACAAATCTTAGCCATGTAACTCTGCATGCTGTTCAAGGAGTGAACACATATGAAACCATGAGCCTCGTCGCCGAGGACGAGTCCCATGCCTCCCTTGATCGGGAAGATGGAGCTGATGGCGCCCCATTTGCCCTGCGAGGGAAGGCCAGATCGGAGGATGGCGCCTCATTACTATCCCAAACCGTAGCAAAATTCCTTAACCAATAAGCCGGTGAGCTTGTCCAGGGCGTCGTCAAGACGCTCCAGGCCGTGGAAACAACCCTAGGGCGCTGTCATTTCTCCCAGTGCTAGTGCTGGCCATTGACCTCTCATAAGCTTCATTTCAATTTCCGAAATGTCACTATCGTGAACCGAGACACCGCCAAGAACGGAGTTTTCGAGCGAATGCACAGACACGTCCTCACACTCAGACTCGCCATCCGTCATCGAATGCCACGGAGTGGTACACGGAACTACACCAGTTTGAGAATTTCCTAGGGTTCCACGTGCGCTACCGGAGCGAAGGGCCACCGTATCAGATTTATGGATAGTCTTACGAGTAGAACCACCGCAATCTTTACCCTTCCCTTTATGATCCAACCGATTTTTCGGGCATAGTTCCGCCCCCAGGTACGCCTTTAGTGATGGTCGTCTTCTTACGAATGCTTTCGCTTGATCGCCGATTCCAACGGGGGGACAGGCCCCAGAAAGCGAGGCCGATCTTCTTGGGAGAGGGTCATCAGGGAAAATAGTAGGCATATGATCATATTCTTCGTAGTTGTCGGATCGCGTTGCTATAATGGTCGAGTGACTGAACAAAACAAAAGAACAAGATAGGAGGCGAGCGAGAATACAAGTAGCGCTGTCCCTACTAACGTGTACATTACACGTTATTTGGTGACGGTCAATGGAGCCGTCTCAGCGGAGTTACTTTCAACATCACTAGTAGTGAGGTTGAAAGTAGCTCCGCCGAATCGGTAGTGTCGATAGTTAATACCACTAGGCTCTCTCGACGGAGTGGCAGAACTCTGTAGATGTCACGCGCTCAGCGTTGTTGATGTCCGGTGCCCCCTGTCGTTCCCTTATGTCAACATGACCCAACATTAGCTGGAGAAATGCGACCCAAATGTACACTAAGACCTTGAGCCAAGGTGGCTACGGACTTTGGAGCTAGTAACGGTCACTGCTCAAGATCAATAGTACGGAATGTATCCTATGCTCATACTCTGGCACGCAAGCACAAGGAGAATGTCTGTACGCATGTACAAAAAGGTGACGCTCTCTGCCTCACAGAGCGAGCTCCACAACGAGCATCGAAAGTGTTCGCTCCACCACGATCATTCCTCGACTTCGCAGATAACGACGTTTTCAAGCAATCATTTGGGAGGGCTTGACCGTGAGCCTTTCGGTGTTGGATCGGACTTCTTACCAGTTATTTCACCATCCTTGATGTTCTTCCGTACCGCCGTAGTAGCTTTCCTATCCCTAGCCCACGTGTCTGCCTCATCATGTGGACCCAACGCCTGTATCGGTTTCGCATTCACTGGTGGATACCGCTGTAACTGGGAAACTGGGAAGTGTGGATCCGGTCCCTTCGGTCTAGTCCCGACCGACGTGGATTGTGCTTGTTGATGATACATCGAGTTGAATGAGATATGATGTAACCTTTCATTGCAACTTTCTCGATCGGTGCTTCATTTCTGCTGTCTTGACCTGTTCGTTCAGAGCCACCACCTCACCGTCCTCCCGTGTGGGTGTGATAGCTCTTCTATCCTTGATCCAGTATCTGATGTTTCCGCATCATAAGAACGCCAAACGCGCCTGGTTGATGCCGCCTGTGCCTCACAGAACATTGAGCTGGATGAAAACAATCTATCACAAAGTGGTAATTAGTGGTTACTAACCACATATTCCGTCCTATCACAATAAAAATCCCTTTGAGGTGTTCGACTTGTTGACAGTTTCTTCTTGAGGGTGCTCGTTCGAGGAAGTTAACTTCACGCATGAGCACCGCACTTAGTCGTCAGCTTATTTGAGTCAAGTGATCTGTCTAAGAAAATGATTCTGAGGTCGGTTCTAAATCAAGTATGCTGCCTATCGTATGCAGAACAATGATTCTTTCGAAGCGTGATTACGCTGTCGTGTTTACCTTGAAGTCAATTAGGAGCAAATCTGCAAATAGGTGTGCGCTTAAACACCGATAGAAGTTGATATACGATTGTAAGCGCTGCGTGGCACGCAGTGCGTGCAGACATATGGGCGTGTTATATCTGCCGATGACAATTCATCATATCATAACGGCCGTACGCGTATTATCCTGCAAACCATTGGTTTGAAACCAAATGGGGGCTGTATGAACGTCATACTATGACGATGTTTGGGATCCTGCCTCAGACTCAAACACGCGGGAACCGTGATATACCGATCTGTTGATGGTTAATTGGCGTTGAGTGTTGGGCAACCATAAGGTTGACCCATTTCACTGCATGGTGAGAGTAGCGGAGAGCACAAGACGAGCCACGATGATATTAACGCAAGCAGTGTCTTAGTCGCCGAGTCGGTCTGATTTGATTTGATCCACGCGTATGTCTTCGGAAGCCAATCAAAGTGCTCACCTCTCCGAGTCCGAGAAGTCGGAAAAGCAGACTTCCCGAGCTCGAAAAAGTTTCGTGCATTCAAGTGCTCCTACTCTCCGAGTGCCGAGTCGGAGTACTCGGAGCGCCACTCGAACTTGTAACTTCCGTCTTGGGACATGCTCCGAGTCACATGGCGTGATTTATAACACGAGTACCTTTGAGGTTCAGAAGTTAGCGCTCCCCATCGTCACTCCAACCTCACTACTTCATCTAACCACTTATACTAAGGCCACTCACCTGAGCGCTACGACCACCACTTAGTTCACGTCTGTCTCGAACCCTACAACGAGTCCACTAGAAAACAATCTGCCAGATACCAAAAGCTTTCTCTTACGATGCTTGGACTATTGAAGCACCTACGAGCTTAGATAATTTGTTGTTGAACATCACTCTCAAGAGATATTGTACACGTCAGCATCTTGAAAGCGTAGCGACGGGCCCCGCTCGTGTTTCCTCCGAGTTGACTCGTTAACGAAGGTAAAACCGATCATTGGCGACGTTTAACTTGACTTGCGAGTGCTGTTCACGAAGCGACTGTCTTCCTGAACTTCGTAGCGAACTCCCACCCAGACCGGTGAGAGATAAATATTGCGTTGCGACTCGCAACTTGCGATCTTGGCTAAAAGGTGCCTCAAGAAGGCTAGACCTAAGCAGGTGTTGTCGAAACAGCAACATATTGTTAAATTTTCTTTGCTCTTTCTCTCTTCATCATTTCGTTAGAGTGTGCCTGAAGACGCTAACTTAACACTGTCAACCAGTCAAAGTGGCTGTTGTGTAGCCCAGTGACTGTTGCACTTCGAAAGTGCACTGAAAGATCGGCCGCCGGTCTCACACTTATACTTACATTTCTTACATTGGATCTCACAGGCTTTTCAAGTCCTGCAAGTCAAGCAGACTGCCAGTCTGAGACTGGGATGAAAGCACTGTCTGTGAAGTTGCCCGCATGCCTTGTCTGAGGGGAAATTGATCTCGGGGTTGTAGAGATTACAACGTGTAGATTATCTCAAATCTCTTATCAATGAAGACTGTTCCACCTCGACGTTGTTATTACGGATGGTATTTGATAATCAAATTTTGATTATCAAATTTCGATAGTATCCATTTCTTCTACTATTCGTGTCCGTATTGCTCTCCGACTCACACAAACTCAAAATCAGATCAGTGTTGCCGGAAGTGGCGAATCAGAAACATTCGTGACATCACTCCGTGAACATGAATCGTGCCTTAGCCGCCGGAGACAAACGGCCCAGCGCGGCGGGGTTGGCCCGAACCCCAGCGCTTTCGAGAGAAGATCGCCCCTGAGGAATTATCTCCAAGTGGAGAGTGCTTACAGGCGATGTTACATACCACATCGAAAACCTCTTCCGCTCCGTCGTGTAACACGGTATCCAATACGCGAACAATCGCGTTGGCGAACATCACAGCTTGACGTGAATTGCACCTGAAGAACAACAACAGACATGTCCAAGGGCTAAGGTGCTTTGCTTTACTCATCCAATGAGCCTTTGAAGGTTGATGCCAATGCAAGCCACCAAGTTGCATCACCTACACGGAAATGTCCCGCGCCGAACCTGATGAAATCGAGCTGCAGAGCAGTTGTCGGGAAATCCATCATACGCCGCCAGGCTCGCTTCCTGCAATCCCAAAGTGGAGTTGGAGGCGGCCTTAGCGATAAGTTGAAGGACATGTTGGATCAGATCATCTGCATGAATGTGCGCCTTCGCCCACGAGTAGCTGCAAACAAATAGTCGCACTTATACAACGACAATGGTCAGTTTCCTACAGTATCATAGAGGCTTCACGAGGCGTTAAAACCTCCCTGGCTTCCGTTTGACGCTCCGCGTGAATGAGCCGAATCAGTATCGCTTCGCCGAACGCTGCAAATATCTGAGTAACTTTCCTTGATGCTGTGTAGCTTCAAGTAGACCAACCTCCGGTTCCCTGATGTTAAGGAGAGCCATCGCATGCGTGCATGTAACAATTGATTGCATTCCACGGTCAATCTCAGCTTGTCGCGGTCGCCGGGCTGCGGCCAGTGATAGTGCCTATGTCGAAGTCTGCTGTGAACTGAGATCAATAAGCACTCCCTACAATGCGATTGAGGCCTGGTAACAGCGTTCGATCAATCAACTTCACTCGATTATGCGACATCAAATGATGAGGAATTCTGCTCACACTTGATAACAGCAGCGATACGATACGCAGCGGTGCCTGACAGTCCAAGATAGGCGGGGCGGGTGAAGGGACCTACGTGACTAACAATGTACGTGTGCAGCTGCTCGCCTTCTTCAGTGATACCAGCGATCGCTATCTCAAGCATATCTTCCAGGGAACTCAGAGCTCCGGAAGCTCCTTGATGAGAAACTAGTTCACTGTGAATGCGTGTCGCCCCGGAGAGCATCTGATCCGCACGTAACGAGACAGAGAGATGAACGACTCGTAGTAGTAGTACGAGAGCTATCCTTGTGGAGTGAGTGTTTGGACTACATCCGAGTCTGACAAATGAAGTTGTTCGCCAATATAAATATAATATTTCCATTACCAGCCATTCTACTGCAAAGCTTCGTTACGGCCTCACACCCCTCCGGACCAGACAAGGATATATTCTTTGCTAAGCAGTTGAACAGTATCGATACTCCCTGGCTCGTTAACGTGTCCGCGATCTCGACCTGAGAGATTTTCCATGATTAACGGAGGGAAGCATGAGATTGGTGAACGAGTTGCGCATAACGGTTCGGGTGTAAAATTGGCGATCAGATATAGGATTGTTTCAAGTGAAATTCTCTCCTATCCTGAGGCGCGTTGCAGAAAATGTGAAAAGAACATATCCACATCTGTTCATGACAATGAGAAAACTCCTAGCAAATCTTGGGACCTTCACGAGGTTTATTTTCCAAACATTTATACCGCAAGTAGTATGTGCAAGTAGTGAGGATACTTCCGAGCTCAGCTGATGAAAACAAGTAACATTCCCACATCGACCGCAGCCTAATTGCCATTGTTTACACATCGTGCTAGAACAGCTCTTTGGGCTCCTTCAAGTTCCGGGCTTATCGATTCTGTTCCACACACAGCTGGTGCTACCATCACTAGTTGCTGAGCGTTCATCCCGGGCAGAAGGCGGGTAAGATGCGTGGTGATCACCTGGAAGAAAAGTGCAGAGGCCCCTCTGAGAAACGAAACCTCACAGGGCATTCAGCAAGATCGATTCCGAACTTGTTGATGCCGTGTACCACTAAGGAGATATTCTGCGCATTGTAATCCTCACATTTCAGCGGCCCGCCTTCCAAGTGTCGGTTGAGTAATTTCCGTATCTGCTATCAACCCAACGTCGTTATCGACTTCTCAGGATTCCCACCAACTCACGAAAATATTGCAGTGACCCTCGCTGTCTCTGCCCTCACTCATACGCCTCTGCAAAGCGTTAACAACGAGAGCGACATCCCTCGGAACCATACGAGAACAGACTATTGCGCCTCGTCCTGAGAGCACAAGTTTCAGACGTGCTCGGTAACTGTTTTAAACTCGTCTTACTTGTGTTTAAACAAAAACTATGAGATTCCAATCAGCGCTCCCACAAAGTTCTCAGGGAAAGTAGGAATACCCAGTGTTAGAATATATATTCACTTGCCTCAGCTGAGCTCAGGACTTCCCTCACAAATCATAGGAGTTTACATACGAATTCGGGTATATGAATCGTAGGAGTGTACAGAAACCAATTACAATTTGTTGAATTTTCCTCAGAATCTTCACAAATCTCACTTACACATGTAGTTGACCATGTGCATATTTTCCCACCCCATTCCTGCCCTCTTACCCAGGAGCTTCCGCCAAGTCACATCATCATGGGGACCATTCCGACTGCATCTATACATCATAAACGACAGTGTGGCTGAAGGAAGAGATAATAACACTTGTTTTCGTCGCCTCAAACCATAGGGGCTTCCTACTGTGTGATGCCACTGGGATTCCTGCCAAGGTTTCATTGCCAACAGGCATCCCACAATCCGATACCGCTCGGGACATTCCCCGCATGCTTTGGTGGGAAATAAGTGACCGACGCATAAAGGAAAAAGAGAAACTCAGAACGTGGCCACTCTCATTCGGCTCCAGCAGGAGCTTCCACCTAAGTTAAACGGATTTCAAAGGTAAATAATAACGAGCTCGGCTCGTCGAGCCGGAGTGCTCATGCATCAGAAATGGTAGGTTTTACTCGAACTCAAATCTGAACGGTTATTCACACAAGTCGTATTATTCTCCTCCCTAACACTTATCCTACTTTCTACTAAATGTATTCATCGTAGTGTTGTCCTAGCTAATACCACAGAGATGTCAGTAGCTAAGTGAGGTCACATCGCGGACCATACATCAAATCTGACCACCCTTATCGGCAATTATACTTGACGTTGTACTACGACTCTCAAAAACATACCACAACTATAACGGTGAGGTCCTCAACGTTGTGCCTAAAACACAAACAACTATCCCTCACAATAACGCCCAGTCAGGCGCTTGCCTCGGACACAGCTTCTACACTTGGTGGGGTCCACTTAATGTTGCCGAATGAAGCTACTCCCGAGATCCCAAAGGCTCCCTTTCCTCCTCGGCCCTTATATCCACCATAGTAATATCCAGAATAATTCGGCTTATGATATGCACTAGAGTAGCCTCCAGCCCACGACGGGGAAAACGATCCCGTATAGTATCTGTGAAGATTAAATCTGATATAAATAATAAAATGGAGTTTCACGTATGATATGAAAACACTAGTGAAAAACATACTCCACAAACCATTGCATAGCGCGAATATCGGCTTTTCGCAGAAAATTACGCCACGTATCCTCATGTTAGTTCGTCTCATAATATCATATAATTTACCGATAGCCACACCTATACCTAGTGATATATCAAACGAAGGAGAACTCACAACCCTATGCATAGGTTAATGATAACGTCATAACAATATTGATAATAAATACGATAACATATATTCATAAATATATAACACAGTGGAGTTTCACCCGTTTAACGTGAAGTATTGTAATACTCCATGTAACTTCTGAGACGTGTATGTCTTCACAACCGACAACACAATATCTCCCTAGTAAATATGTTTTTCACTAGTGTTTTTATATCACGGCTGAGTTAACTCCAGTGAGTTGAGCCACAACAAACCGTAGCCGCATAAGTGAGGACAACGTGTAGTCCCGACTGCTACCCGGAAGCCATCGCGCCTTTTCCTTTGCCCTTCCCTTTCCCTTTACCTCCCTTACCACCATACATAGCAGATGTTGGCGAATCATTGTACCGTACCTGATATCAAGTTTGTCGCGCGCCACAAAATACAGAGATTCGCCCCTACAATTGAAAGGTAAATCGCAAGGCTACAGGGTTCGATCTAAGGACGAAATCTCGCTCGCCCTCGGACATTTTCTAAGAAAGTTTATGCCATTTTCTAAGGAACTTCTGCCTTTCTCTAAGGAGCTTCTGCCTTTTTCTAAGGAACTTCTGCCTTTTTCTAAGGAACATCAGCCTTTGTCTAAGGAGCTTCTGCCCTTTTCTAAGGAGCTTCTGCCCTTTTCTAAGGAAGCCACCTCTCCACTAGTAGGTCCTTCCGGCCTTGTTTTGCAGCTTCGCCTTCGGTTCGGGTTTCGGGTTGCCCTGTCCGGTTTTGGGTGGGGTTTCGGGTTTCCCTTTCTCCGCTTTCACCTACAGTCCTTTCTTTTCTTTGCGGTTTTGCGGACCCCCTTCTACTACGCAATGCTTCTTAACCTTTCTCTGAAGGCTTATCAGTTGGTAGTTAATAACTGATACCTTTGCCGACTTCTTCAATTCTCGAAATCTTAGCTTTAATCGAACTTTAATAACGATAACTCAGCACTTTACAACCTTATATTATCGTTACCCTCCGCCTAGCTGGAGCTCGAGACTTCGGAATTCAGTTCCATACGCTACTATACAGATAAGTACACTGAAGGGTACCAAGAAAAGCCAATCGGCGGCTACCGTGCTGCTAGTACGGTAAAGTGATAAAAATGGGCGAGCGAGATTGTTCCATTGGGAATGGAGATCTTCCTTAGATTTCACCTTTTAACATTCGCCCTACTGTCTCAATGTGGAAGTTTATGTTTGATTTCCTCAGAACGGAACTCGTAAGTTACCTCACCATATTATGAAAATCCACACGATTTTGGGTAGGGGTGTACAAAAACCAACGATGATTTCTCATAATTTCCTCCGAATTTCCATATTTTTACCAACACATGTAGTTGACCATGTGCATATACTCAAATATAACTACCTTCTCGGGGCCCTTCTCAAAGTACCGGACACCACCAGCCGGCTCCGCAGTGAGAGTAACCCAGCCGAGCGGAGCCGGAAAACTCGGATGAGAGGGATGGCGGATTTGTATGCGAATGATGCCACTTTGAAGCACCTGCGCGTGACATAATGAAGATTTAACATCAATCACGTAAACCATCTAATATAGTTGACGATAAAGTGCCTTCGAGTCATAACTAGAGACCTCCAGAATTCTTACTATCCGTTGACCGCACTGTTCCACGATCTCGCCGTTGGTGATGGAGGCAACAGGAGCTGAGTCCGGCTCGCAAGTTGCCCGGACTAGAGCATCTCCTCGGATGGACCGCCACTTGTATCCATCCTCATTCCCTAAACAACACTTGCCATTTAACAAATTCAATATGGAAAAATATTCACATGCTCACCGACATGAGTTGGTGCGAGTATGAAAATTCTGAAGAAATTTTGAGAAATTCTTCTTCTTATTTCTACCCGAAGTCACGTGCAAACTCCTATGATAAGTGGGGAACCTACTTAGCTCAGCTGAGGTAAGCGAACATATATTCCAACACTGATCAACTTTATCTTCTCGTTCTTACTTTGCGGTGTCGTCACCGGCGGTACGTTGAAAGAATTCCGACGAGACTGCGGTTGTGTCGGAGGGGGTAACGGCGGAGGAGGAGGCTGCCGATTAGCGACCATCGAACTCCCATTTCGAGCCTGGGCCACATACCTGCGAGACCATGCCATGCCCTCAACATCATACGAATATTATCGCAATATTAAGTTGTTGATATCTATCTGGTTATTATCATTCGTTAGTATGTAATGGAATTCCACGACCGTGATATGAAAAACACTAGTGAAAAGCATATTTCACGACTACTGCATATCACCGCGAATATCGGGGTTTTCGCAGAGCATTACGCCACTTCACGTAAAACCGGTGGTGAAACTCCAATATATCACTAGATAATATGATATAAATATAATAAAATTCCTATAGTATTGCTCCCTACCCTCCTCCCAACTGTTGCTCAACTGGTGGCAGACCCCCAGGCTGGGGGGCGCGTAAAAGAGGGGGCCGATAAAGGGCTGGCGTCGGGGACCGAATCAAAGGACCAAGAGTGCCCTCTGCAGCGCTCTGACCAGGAGAAAGACGTCTGAAACAATCAGCATATCAGACGCAACAAAACAGAGTGAAAACCATCGGCAATTTCCTACCCATTAAGTGAGGCCTCGCCAAGTGACCTCTTCTCAGTGGCAACAGCCCTTTGGTTTAGCTCTTCCCGTCCGACAAGTCGAATGGGATTTCTATTCTCATCCTGGGTCCGCACAGGTGTGCATACTCTCTTGGCATTAACCGCATCAGCCTGCTGAGCGATGCCTCGCATTTCTCGACGCCTAAATGTTAGAAATGCCCTCACCGGGGATCGAACCCGCGTGTAACGCTTACGCTATCTTGCTCGGTCCATCTGAACTGCACGCATGCTCATCCTCCTCTACCCCTCTTTTCGTCCCGTTGGTGGTGACCTCGGGACACGACGAGCTCGCAGGGGCCTGCCCAGTGGCCGCTCGCAGCGCCTTTGAAAAAAGCCCACCACCTGAGACCAGCGGGAATCCCCAACAATTCGCATTCTAAAAAACGAAATTTCTCATATGCGTTCACAGTGTTGGAGGAATACATGTCTGCTTTCCTCAGCTGAGCTCAGGAGTTTCCTCACATATGAAATTTCCAAAATTTCAATATTGTCATCGAAACATGTAGTTGACCATGTTCATAATTTCCCACACCGCCACCAACATATTTTTAGGTCTAATGTGATTTTCGGTATCCCCAGGTCCCCACCTCGGGGCGGGGCTGCCTTCTTGGACCTCTTCACAGGGTGTGCCACGCCATGCTCCTCACAGTACTCGATCAGCCACTCCACCTGAATATCAAAGTTCATCAACTCCGCAGACGAAGACTAGAAACACTCACAAAGCTCTCCGCGTTCTCCTGCAAGAACTGCTCCATCTCAGCCACCATCTCGCTCACTGTAGCCTGTGTTTGCAACACGCACGCTGCGTACCTGCATTCAGAACTTCACCATAGGTTCGGATCGCCCTCGAGGAAGGGGGTACGGGCACCCTATGCAGTGTAGCGATACGAATATGTAAAACATTATCAGGCAACTTCAAGTGGTCCAGCGTGACAAGCAAAAGGGAGATAAGATGATGGCTGGAATAGCTGTAATACGGATCCTATACATATGGAGGATGAACAGTGGGTGATCTACTACTCCAATACGCCTGGCAGGACTTTCCTTGCCGCATAGTACAAACTCATTTACGGTAGAATGAGTGTTCCCTATTCTCCCACATCGCATTTGAACAACAATCCATAAACACATTCTTCCTTACTCTGCCAGCGTCGCCCTATGCTCCTTAGAGGCCATCCCTTCTCCGTAGCTCATAAGCTGCTCCGTAACTGCTTCCTGAACCGCAGCCTCTTCTTCAGGGGTCAGGGCTGATGAAGACGACGACGAGGCCGACGCGGAGGTGGTGATGGCGTTAACGCGACGTGACGGTGCCGCCGATGCCCTAAGGCTTTCCTCAGCCGTCGGTCGCATCGTCATTAGCGTCGAAGCTGCAGCACCCCCCGAGTCACGTATCAAGTCACAACGCTGAAAACTCATGTAGTGGAATTGAAACCTTCCCTTTATGCTCAGAGCAGTGACTTACAGAACTCCCACTCGTGACAACTACTATAGGGAAAATAACAATATTGACGATTGACCTCACCTGGGACCACACAAGTGGCGTTTAAGGAGAGCGTAGGGAGTTCCCGATCCTTCTTCCTCTTCAGCAGCAACAACGACAATCCTACTCTAATATAGAGCACCACGAGAGGGCTCATCGACTTGCCAGAATGTTTGAAAGAGACAGCGAGCAAAAAATAATAAAACATCACCAGTCGGCATACGGCGACAACAGGGCAAATATGTGGACGGATTGATGACGATAACAACAACAGCAGTAACCTCAGCTTCTCGCGCCACGAAATTCGTTCATTACGAATTCACTGCACATATCCCATCGACCATGATGATGATCAACCATCGGCGCACTCTTCAACTCGTGATCAGGGCCTCGGGCGTCGAGGAGAGAGAAAGGGCACCACCAACATTCTATGTAAGAAGGGCCCTCTACACCATACCATACTGTAAACAGAAGTGATTTCAGCGGCGCGCGGTACGGCCCAGTTTCCCTTTCAGAATTAGCATCAAATGGCATCATCAAAAGGAGGATGAGTCGTGCAGTAAACCAACGTGAATGGTACTACTCCAAGTCGCTCACTTCTACAGCGGACGAGCGCTTGTAAAGATAAGAAGAACATACGTGTTGTTCAGAAATCAAAAACGGAGCTTCCCATAGAAGAGAACCACCAAAGTAGCCATCGTACTTGCAGTCGATGAAACCATCAAACTCTCACATAGGAAGCACTGTTCGGCCAGAATACTATCAGCACATTTACAAAATATTTTCACAAGGTAGACCCATGAGCCAACACCACCCCAGAGGGCACCAGCGCTCTTGACGAGCTGTCTTAAAAGGGACGGCGCGCGAGGGGGAAAATAGGAGGACTAGGACCCGCTTGCAATGATACACGCATTCATAATAATAACAACCATGCCTCCCCTATTGACCTCTCGGGCGCCGAGGCAGAGTGCTGGTTCACTGGCAAGTCTACAGCGTTTTCGAATATATAATGATATTAGTCATAATGAGGCAATGCATGAGCGCCCAAACCAGGTGCGCCCATTAATACAGCAAAACTAGATTTCACAATGTGATGATGATGATGATGTTGATCATACACTACTTATAGAATTAGGATCTGAACATGGAGTGGTATAGATTCGTGTCTCCACAGAGGGGTGACCCTACTTAGCCTTGACCACCACAGGGGTGCGACACCTTCCACACTGCCTTAGGGATCCAGCTGGGACGAAGTAAGCCTGAGCAACATAGAGTGTGAAACTTGAATGCCGAGTGATGTTGGCCACTACCGACAAGCCAAGAACCATCGGTCCTATTTTCGGGTCGACACCTATGATGTCCACAAGACTACTGCACTTCGACGACGATGACGCGGCTGCTGCGGCACAGGACGGCGTTGAGGACGGAAAGGAATTCACTAAAGTGATAACTCACTGATAAGACTACTACCAACTACCGATAAGTGCAAGAATCTGTACCACAGATGTGTCACCAATTCGACGCGTTGTGTCACCAGAATTTCTCCTAGGAGCCTCCTTGGCAGCCGGCTGCTGCTGCTGCTGCTGTTGCCTATTCCGTCTCAGAGTGAAGTCACTCTGAGGTAGAGTATCATCAACCAATAGCCGATCGAGCGTATCGCCCTTCAACAGCCACTCAAGCTCCCGACGCTGACAAAAAATCATATATTCCCATACCACTCCTTCTCGAAATCATACTGGTGACTACCAGTTCAGTCGGTGTCGGTGCCGATGCGAACAGGCAGGTCCTGGCTTCCACGCCTCCTCGACGCAACGCCTGGGCAACCGCGACATCTTCATATCGGTCGCCTATGAGCACCTGAGAGAGACCGCCATAAACACAATTTTCTTTCTCCTATTATGTGACACAGCGCGGTAAAACATGCGATTTTTTGCGGAAATTTTTTGGGAAAAAATTGTTTTTCGCTGCTGTCGACCTCTATACGAGTTAGCCTATATACTCCCATTATTAGTGAGGAAACTCTTCCTTGCTCAGCTGAGGAAAACGAACATATATTCCTCCGATAGCCATACCACTCTTCGGGGAACTGGCTTCAAAGTCGGCACTATCGAGAGCACTGTCGCGAGCTTGGTCGACTTCAAGCCCTTGTCCTCAGAAAAATACAGTCTGCGGAATTTCCTACTAATCACCGACAGTTCTCGACAATATCTGCCAAAGATTCCTCCTCCACCACCGCACGCGGAAGATTTTTCTCCCTACTCTTTAGAATGCAATATAGTGACCTTAGCGAGCAAGGGCACGACCTTGGGCATGTACAGTTGACACGACTCGTGCACCCACCCCGGAGAACTGCTTGTTAATATGAAAACATACGGGCTTGCCAACACTATTGCGCGCGACTAACACCACCGTATGCACGCCGAGAGGGCAGGCGGGGTTAGTTTACTAGAACTTCAATAACGATGTCCTGTAGCTGCCCTAAGGACTCTTCTGAGCCTGTCGAGTCCAGATTGCCCTCAGCTAAGAACGTTGATGGTAGAATGGTGTCGTCCCAGTCGCAAATCTGAGGTATATAATCGTTCCACTATCCCTCACCGTTTTACGACCAATCGACACACAGGGGCGAAAACGTCACAGACTCCCCCCACCCGGGACGTACAATCACAGGCGGGCCGCAAGACTCCGCCTGGCTATCTCGAATTGTGATGTTTGCAGGAGGCAAAGACCCACAAATTGCCATTTTGAATTCTACTATTTGAGATTTGCGCAATCGGTTCAAAAATGGTAAAGCCGAATCGCTTCGCTCCGCTGTGACACGTGCAAGGAAGATGATGGGTACGACGTATCTTGGAGGTCGCCATTGAAGATTCAAAACAGGTCCGTCTATGTACCACTGGTTTGTCTCTGTAACAGTCATTCACATTCTGTCATGTCGAAGGAAGAGCGACCATCTGAAGAAGTAGCGCCACTCGACGGCTCCTTTTCATCAGCTTCAACGGACGTTGGTCAACGACACACTTTACAGGCGATTTCATATCCCCTACCGAAGATGGCTGAGCGAGATGCCCAACTCGCTGATGAGTTCTTGAGGTACGCTAATTCTCCGACTAGGTAGTATTCCGCATGTTGGTCTCAGGCAACTAGATGCTAAGGCCTCTAGTACCGTTTTCGACAGTCCCCATCGGTGCTCGAGGACTGTCGACCGGAAGAGGAATCATGCGAGAAAACGGTGACACGCATGATGAATTGAATCTGATGAAGTCCTGTAACTGCTCAGATCATCGACCACTCGGCCGAGTAGTTTACAATCCCTCACCTTGGAAGTGGAGACCATCGATGAGAAAATCTCGGAGGCTCGGAAAATGGGGCTCCTGAGCGATCCAAATGTTGGGAAAGCCACCGCTGTAAGGTCAATGGCAATTCTCTCTCTTTACTCAGCGTTGGAAAAAATGAGATTTTCCTCATTTCATCTCAGGCTGGTCCTCCCGACGTGTTAGTGAATCTGACTAGGGACAGAAGCTTGACCACGCCCAACAGCGCCAACTACCTTATGACGCCTCCAAGCCTTATGGACTCTCCTACACCGGTAGTATACCGCATTCTCATCGAATCACTACTGACCGGTCCCCCAGGTCCTCCTTCATGCCAAAGTCATTCGTTTCCTATGGGCATGGATTCCCCTGGGGAGTTACAGACTCACTTACTACCCCGCTGGGAAATTTCTCCCGTAATAAGGGCAAAGTGACGACGCACATTGTGTTATCAATTCTGTCAGGTCCTCTCAGTTGACTCCTGTACGGTTCAGTCCGCTCTGGGGACAGCAAAATGATGGTACCGGCGGTGCGGCCTCCGAAGGCATCATGGTAGTAAGTCTATGGCATGTGCATAGACTTGATGTTTTCCCGATCAGCCCAATAGCGCCTTCAGCAGGAACAGTTCTACTGGCCGGCAGGGTAGTCGGAGCGTATGGAGTCGCCATGCTGACCGCTTGCTCCTAGCTGTACGTTTATGATCCTATTCTGTCGTTTGAGACTGTTCTTGGCAGCTCGGTTCGCCGGAGTAGGCAGTGTTGTGAAATATGTCTATGGTCAACCACATGTGTTGGTGAAATTTTCGTAAATTCTTGTGCACTTTCACCCGAATTTTTTGGTGAATTCTTGCACTTTAGGAAATTCCTGAGCTCAGCTGAGGAAAGCGAACATACTTTCTCCGGTAGTTCGTAATGTGAAAGTGTCTTTCAATTCGAATGGAAAAATGAACTCTCTCACGCTCTCCGGAGACGCACTTGTACATTCGTGGGTGGAAAATTTGGTCAACTCTGTTATCTCTGAGGCCTTCCTTAGTAACACCTGATATCAATGTATTGATTACAGTTCCACCCGTGATATGAGAAACATATTTTACGACTACTGCATGGCGCGAATATCGCGTTTTACACCGAGTTTAACGTCACTTCGCGTAAAACGGGTGAAACTCCGTCATTGATATTAGGAGAGCGTTTATATATACACAGTCTGCATTAGTAATAAAGATATTCAGGTTGATAATTTTGTATGGTGGTTTAGGTCACAGAAAGCTACCCGTCGTTTGGCATCGACAGGTTGACATCTTCTGGCGCGCCCTCAGAATTCTACCGAGGGGAACATACGACATTCGTGGCTCGGCGGCGTCCCTTGTCACTCTCCGCTCAAACAGTTCTGGGTGTTCCCCTCGTCTCAGCAGTGTGGGCAGTAGCGGTGTAGGAGGTCGTCGGAAGTGACCGAGTTGGGCTCATCTGGTCAAAACTCAGGACTTTCACGTGGCCGCAATTCTTATCGATCCCTCGAGCGTTCAGCGGATCCGAAACGGTACTTATAATATGGCTAGTCGCCCTAGTCTTATGGATAATAATATGCACCATTCACATCTTCTTGCTGAGACCAGTAGTGACCCTACTGCTTCTGCTTGTCTATTGTCATTTCCAATCCTTTAGTGGCAAGTTACCTGTTGCCGCGGTCGTCGGATAGTTATCGAGACTCGCTGGAAATCGATAGCTACCAGGTTGGTGGAGCTCCTCAATTCTCCTCCACCAATGCCGATGCCCGGGAAGTCTCCTTCACCATTGAACCCCCTACCTCGAGATGACTTCAGACAAGTAAAGGCCGGTCTGCTGTGGCCCGTCCAGTATTCTTTTCAGTGGAAGTCATTGATCTCGACGATCTTCGTTACAGTGGGCTTCATATGTCTATTGGTCACCTGTATCATGACACTAGTCATGTACGTACTCCTTTACTTCCCCTTATCCACTGCTCAGCTCTCAGGTACAAACAATGTGTTGAATGTGGAGGTTGTAACCCGTCTAATCCTGATGGACGATTAGTCTATCCTGATCCAGCGTGCTATGACTACTATATCGATTGGATACCAGGTGCCACAACAGACCACAATGGTCATTTACCGACCCCTCAAACTCGTCCATGGTTTCCAGTAATGAGCGACAGCATATGCCGACTATGATAACTCTTCAGTTAGCTTCTCGTTTAGGTCCCAACC
The DNA here is from genome assembly GCF_000006405.1 of Perkinsus marinus ATCC 50983. Classification (NCBI taxonomy): domain Eukaryota; phylum Perkinsozoa; order Perkinsida; family Perkinsidae; genus Perkinsus; species Perkinsus marinus. The sequence goes on from NW_003209533.1 coordinate 29,246, forward strand.
TCGCCGCCGGCTCAGCAGGCAACTTGACCTTGTAACCTTTCAACTGTACATTGATAACGCTGTGTTCATATTTCGTCAAGCAACTACAATCTACATTGCCAGTGCTTGTTTCTCTGAGCATCAATTTTCACTATTTGCATAGTCGCCTTGAATGACTATCACCCCACAGTTGCTTCTCTTGCTGCCCTCTAGTGTTGTGCACACAGTGATCATTCAGGAAGTGAAATAGTCTGATGGAAGAAGTGACATCTTCGTTTCTTGCCGCCAGTAGCTTTCCGTTTGGGAATACCCTAGGATTCGGCAGTAGGAGCCATACCAACTTCATTGCCCTTTCCCTCTCCTTTTTCTCCTCCTGAGCTCATCCCCATCCCGTACACAGACCCTCGTTTAGATAACAGACATACTTCATATACCGTCATGGTGGTCATACATCCTGTCCCCTTCAACATAAGAGCTCTTCACAAGATTCGAACCAACGACCGTCAGCATAGGAACTATGCGCTCTACGATTAGACCACTTTAGTTACATTCAATCGAAATGTCGCCATTCTCGACCACCGACTTGGTGTATTTGCTTCTTCTGCGAGCATTTCGGCAACCTCATCCTCTTGTCGGCAATTTCATCCGATGGAAATGAGTTCAACTGGTCATCTGAGCGCTCGATTTCAAAATGTACGGGCACGACATAGATTCCATCAGGCACTCCGTTTCGCCTCGTTACTCATTCGTATTCGTCTGCACTACATTTGACGATACCTGCTGCCCACAGTTACTTATGATGGGTCTAATGCGAATAGTCTACCACTTGAACCCAGCAACTCCCATCGCAGGCCCCAATCGCATCATCATCATCATCATCATCCAACTCTACTGAGTTATTCAAGGCCAGCTAGTGCTCTCTGTCCAAATTGGGCACTTGTCGTCTGTTATCATTTAACTCTCGGATGGCCAGAGAGGGCGCTTATTTAGGTATCGGCATAGACCTAAATACCGCCAAGTCTTCATCCATCTCAGCTCGAAGGCCACACCCTCTCCCCCCGACTTGGAACTTAACACGAGTATTCAATACTGTAACGCTGGCTTTGATATAATTGTAAGTGTAGTTCGTTCTAATGGTCATCCAAACGTGCTCACTGAGGAGGTCGACCTGTCGCCGCTTGCTGTCTATGCAAAGATGCGTAGTACTGCTGCCACGCTGCAGCCATACCATAGGCACTACCATAAGCAGACGAAGATTCCTGAAGAGACATGTAGTCCTCAAAGGCAAAATTAAATCATACCCCTGACGCTCCCTGACCACGTGCTGCTTCTGCAGGAGGTGAAGGGCCCCCAGCTGGTACAGGGGACTGCTGAGGAGTCATGTATCCCTGGGCTGGCTGCTGTCGCTGGAGTAAACCTCCACCATATTGATGCGAGTAATAGCCTCCACAAGGACCTACGATATCAACATTACCAATCACAAGGTATTCGGGTGCACAGACCTCCAGCGTATGGAGGTGGCTGTTGCTGGTACTGGGGCATCATACTATTCCCAGCGCTGTAGCCTTCCATCTGGGGTTGCTGCCAAGGCTGGCCAGGAGGTGTCGAATAAGCCTCTGGTGGTCCACCTTGCATACCATAGGACCGAGCCGTGGAAGGAGGACCTTGCTGCTGCATATAGGGCTGTGGGCCTCCACTCCCCATCCGTCCACGTGGAGCACCATCACCACTCCCAAACAGGTAAGGAGGGAGACCATTGGCCGGTGCTGCCTTCACTACGTGAGCGCCCTGACACAACTACCTTCCGAGACCATCGACTCCATACACCTTACCGCCAGTCTCTCGTTGATGAATCCAACCACAGTTATGATCCCATCGTGTGGCCCCTGAAGGGACACTTCTCGGTACGGGCCAGCGCCACTCTTGGAAATCTGTATATCGCAGCTACTGTCTTCCTTCAACCGATTGATGATCTCCCCACCACGACCGATGATGGCTCCAACACCATTGGATGGAACCTGATAGTAACAATACACGGCACTCACACTCCTCACGATAAAACCGGAGGACGATTCGCGCTTGTTACGGTATGGCTAAGGCCACTGTAAAACCGATTTGTACAAAATCGGTTTTATATTCTCCCGGATTTTCGCTGTAAACAGTCCCATACAATTCCACCGGATTCATGCGAGACCACGAATCAGGACGAGCCTCGAAGCCAGCGTGCAATACACACCAGCACTCTTTCGCCTCTTATCACCTCGAGTATGCAGAAATCAGCAGCAGCAGAGTTGTCGTTCCAGGCACCCTTTCCCCCACCCTTCATAGGGCCTCCAACTCTGCTACCACCAAAACCACCCCCACGCTGGTAACCCGCATTATAAGAGTTATCAAAACCTCCTCTCTGGTAGTCGTCGTAGTCCATCCTACGCCGTTTGGTCTCATCGTAGGATGGAGTCGAGCTGAGTCTCTTCTGAGATCGGACCTCCGGGTGGCCAACTTCATATTCAGAAATCAAGTCCGCGCACGTAACCGTGCCAGCCACAACCTAGAACCAGAATATCAATACCCTCCCTATGGTTTCCGCACCCACCTTGTTAACCAACTCTTCACATTTATTCACAGCCTCCTCAGTGCCAACACAATTTACAGTTCGGGGCATGCCCCTAGTAGACCCGTGGTACTCTGCTGGTGGTATGGCCTGTTACAACATTTTAGTTTAACCTGACACGCTTCGCTCCGCCTGCTATATTACCCTAATTTCGAGCCGAGCTCCGGAACGCTCTTTGATTCTAGCCAAGGCGACGCCCTGTGGTCCGAGCACCTCCGAGACCTTGCTGTCTGGAATTTCAAAGAATCGTTGAATTTCACCATCCTTGGGCTCCAGCGGAGATATTTTCTCGCGAATGGCGTCAACTGCAGCCTAAATTTAGGGAGCCATAACGAATAGAAATACCCCCCAGTGAAGTAAGTGACCGACTTGCAGCTGCTCCTCACTCTGGGCATCAACATAGAAAATGGTATAGCCCTGCTCACGCGTCGACTGGTCGCCCTAAGAGCCAAACGAATGACCCCAACTGAAAATCTGCGGGAAAATTGGTACGACAGCGTGCATGAGCACTGAGAACGCCTGGAAATAACGCGGCTCATTTCCCATGAAACGTATAATATCCTCTGGCCGCCGACGGTGACATTCCAAGACAATAGAGATTGCCAACACTAAATGCCCAGCAGCATAACTTCTTCACATAGCGTCACTAGCCACAACACGTGACTTTATTAAATTCATATCAGTGACCCCGATCCGAAAGCGTTCGCCATTCAGATTCCCCATATTCGTCCGCTTGCTTTATTTCGGCGCATCGGCGCACCCTTCAGTGGCAGTGTCCAACTCCTAGACCCTGTTTGCCGTCCTTGGGAAGATTCTCAGACCTCCGGAGCTGCTGCTGCTGCTGCAAACCTCTGATATGATCACTGCATAAGGGACCAGCACTCACCGACCAGCAGAGACCCCATATGATTCGAGGCCGCCCTCTGAACCATCACTGTGAGTTCCTATATCCATATTTCTTGTTGCTCATTTCCGCGTAGGTGACGCAAGGC
>NW_003209533.1:32927-66754 GCF_000006405.1 Perkinsus marinus ATCC 50983
ATAGTAGAGCCTCGTTTTCCAATAACCATCGAGACCAACTCCTGAGAAACCTCTACTTGATCACGATACGGACCAGCATCAGGGCCGAACTCAAACGCCATGCCAGGCCCGCTGGGGTTACCTACGAGAAAGGTATACTGTATTCGGCTTGTGACGTAGTAGTACCCCTTGAAGCGGTACGGGGCCCTGCAGGGTTCTGCTGGACGCCACTGACGGCCGGTCCTTTCCGCTGCATAGTTGCAACAAGGAAAATATAAAACTTCGAGGTCAAAATAGAAAATTGAGGAAATGCAAGTGAAGGCAAGATTTCAAGATGACTAAAACTCCACGCCTTTTCTCGGTGAACACCATCAACAGCAGCAGGAAGGACAGTGCTTACAGGGCGCTGAAATATGACAATAGGCGGACGCTTAACAAGAACAGGCGATGACTACCAAAAACCTTTACCGTAAAAACCCGAACTATTCAGAATACGTCGTTGCCGGGCAGTCGATGGAGTCGTTCGGAGAATTCTCCACAACATGGAGCCTACATATGCCTTGGAAACCTCCTCACTGTCGAAGGGGGCTGTCGTAGTCACTATCACAGTGCTGGGGTGTGCCCATAGCCAGAGGTGCGCCCACAGAGGTCTTTTTAGAATGCACATTCTTCCTACTACTTCTGGCCCCGATACGTGATGCCCGAGCATTGACCATTGGGACCACTCCGCTTAGCGATTTGGAAATTATATGGGGACCGCCTTGGGAGGGAGCGTTGAGAGTAGCCATGCTAAAGTTGTCGCTCTTCGTCGAAAGGCTATCCCTCTTGGGCTCGGCTCCAGGCGGTTCGGTAACTCTCATGTCCGCCGTGAACTCAACGAGCCCCACGGGGTCCTCATCCTTACTGTTCAACCGCATCCCTTTCTCGTGAGGAGCACCATCTCTACTTCCCTTCTGACTGCGACTATCATTTCGGGGTGGGTCTATCGAGCATTCTGGAGTTGTCGAGTAGTTGCTCGATTGCATCGCCTCACGCGAAGCGGTGACACTCGCGGGGATTTGCGAAACCAGAACGGAATCTCCTTGGTCGCCTCCTGAGCCCTGGCTGCCTGTCTGTGTCGGGGCGCGTGTTTCTCCTCTATGAAGACTTTCCGAAATTGCCACGCTTTCCATGAAGTTGCTCGCCAAGGCGGCCATGCTAGAACCGAAATTTGAGAAAACACTTTCCGGCTCTTCCGACGTAGCGTTGCCCGATTGCCCCCCGAGGTGGCTCGTGTCACCAGGGCCCTCTTCGCTTGAGAATTCTCCGGAAGATGATGACACCGGAGTTGCAACAACATCACTTTCGAGGTGATTGCTGAGTGCCGATCTCAGGTTGACTTTCGAGGCACTGAAAATATGGTTTTCGCTGTCACTTGTGGTTTCACAACTGTAGTCATCAGCCTGGACCGAACAGACAGGGGGAGACTTTCGCCTCATTTCAAGACTCCCATGCGGATTGTGGTCTGCCTCCAGAGACTCCTTAAGGAAGGGTCTCGCTGCTGGCCCCCGGGGAGAAAACTCAACGGCTCTATTGCCGAATTTCTTCCCTCTACTGCTGCGTTTCAGTGACTTCGACAGAGAGTCGATGAAAAAGCGGGACGCATAATGGCAATATACCGAGTTTAGAGTCTTGCGGGCCACGTGGGATCGTCTCGGCCCTGCCTTATGGGTCGGCCCCTTCGGGTGAACCGATTTGGGAACCTGCCGGTTGTTCGAGACTTGTCGCTCATCGGAAGCACCAATGGCATCCGTGTTGGATTGGGGCAGTCGACTCAGACCAACAACCAGCGGCATACTGACTGACTGTGGCGGAGTATGGACCCCTTCGGTGACTGCTAGGCCGCCCGAGGGTAGCTGCTCTGATTGGCTCATCACTGGAGAGCCCTCTCTAGGCGACGATGGTCTCGTATTCTCTACTGGCATCCCTACTGACGTGCCCCCTTCCTCCGGCATCCCCAACGACGTGCCCCCTTCCTCCGGCATCCCCAACGACGTGCCCCCTTCCTCCAGCATCCCCAACGACGTGCCCCCTTCCTCCGGCATCCCCAACGACGTGCCCCCTTCCTCCAGCATCCCCAACGACGTGTCCCCTTCCTCCGGCATCCCCAACGACGTGTCCCCTTCCTCCGGCATCCCTAACGACGTGCCCCCTTCCTCCGGCATCCCTAACGACGTGTCCCCTTCCTCCGGCATCCTTACTGACGTGCCCCCTTCCTCCGGCATCCCCAACGACGTGTCCCCTTCCTCCGGCATCCCTAACGACGTGCCCCCTTCCTCCGGCATCCCTAACGACGTGCCCCCTTCCTCCGGCATCCCCAACGGAGTGCCCCCTTCCTGTGTCCTCGTTATCATCGTAGAGGACACAGAGGGAGTCCCCTCCGTCGTAATGCCCCCGACCACTGCGGTCGTCTGAGGCGAGGCGATACGGTCCTTAACACGCTGGTGATGATGCATTCGAACCGTATTCTCCCTCTCTGCCGTAGCGCACGCCCTCCGCACCTCCTGAACCCTCAATTCTCTATATTGGACATAATGAGCTGCCCAGACATGAGCTTTAGGTTGGTCGCCATGAACATCACCGCTCCTGCGTGGTCGACTGCGACTACCCAGAGGCCGTCCGCGACCAGTCGAGGTAGTACTCTTGCCTTCACTCGATGCACGCGACTTGCGACGAGGCTTATGGACCACTAACCTCGGCGGCACAGCCAAAGGCTGATCATAGCGATCCCGGCCACGCCTCGGCATCGTCAATGGGGCCGTCTCGGTCTTTACTCCTGGCCTTTGTGATGGCGTCGGAGGAGATGCTATCGGAACCTTCTCGCGCGCCTTTAGAAGACGACACGTTAAAGCATTCAGGTAGCGGTCGATGACGTCATCCAACCCCCTGAAATTGAAGTTTCTTCTTGGCCGATACGAGGGAGAAAGAAAGAGCCCACCTGGCGTGCTGACATGTGGAGATTATTTCAGGGATTTTACTCTCCTCCAGCCTCTCCATCGAGTCTCTACTATTGAGAGCCCTCAGGATCGACCTCAGGGCAACTCGGAAGGTGGCCTCTGCCTGATGCGGGTGAGAAGTCGCGGTGATTGCCGATTCAGAAATGGCGTCCTTCCTAAACATAAATGAGCTCTCTGGCTAGGTAGACTGTGTTAGGACGAATACTCGCATGAGCTCTCATGAGTTTTCCGAAGCATCTCGTTGAGTTTCATAAGTATCGTCTCCCGCTCAACTACCCCTCCAGCGAGGAGGATATGAGCGCCGACTTCCTTCGCCAGCTCCCGGGCAAGCATAGATCGATCTCGACGAGGCGGAGCGAAGGACATCAGAAGACACACAAACAACTTTGAGAGGCTCCGAGTACTTCTAGAGCTTTATGTTTGGTTTCCTCATCTGAGCTCAGCAAATTTCTCGTTATAGAGGTTTACATGGAAATTTTGGTATAAGTGTATAGCAACCAATTTAATAAACAAGAGCTCCTCCTGCCCATCACGGGGAACATGTCATGTTCTTGCAAAATTAACAACAGCGCATACCACGCCAACCGCAAAGATCTCATGATTGAATTCCACGAGCAAACTGATTCGACAACGTGGTTTACCGCCTCGTAAGTGACCCCCAACATTCAAGACGATACTCCTCTTATTACAAAGTTGAATAACTCACAACCTACTAAGATTGAGCTTATCGAAAATTTGCTAGCATACCCCCTACCGTCTGGTAGCTGTGGAGCGATGACCATATCGAGTACGTTGATAAAACTATACTGTACATAGTAGTAGCGCTATAGTATAAAACGCGACTCTCTTCTGTGAGTGATAACAACAAGCAATGCATATGAAGACCACAGGCATCCGGAATTATCAAAATACTGCTAAAGCAACTATCCGGTAGGTATCGAGTCTCAAGACGGTATCATCAGCAACACATACCACTCCTCTTGCATTTTCTCGCTCCAGCTCTATAACGATTCTTGGCCTCCTTTTCGGCTTCGGTTTCGATACCAGAAATGCCTGGACCAAAAATTACAAATTTTACTCAGTGGAGTTTCACGACCGTAATATGAAATTTTTGCGACCTCTGCATAGCGCGAATATCGCGTTTTTCACAGAGTTTTACGCCACTTCACGTACAATAGATGAAACTCCACTGTTTAGAGAAAGACGCGAGACAACTCAAAAGTTCTCAGAAGCTCATGTGAGCCTGAAGCCGAGCCTCTACTACCGTAAGGATTCCCAAGTCCTCCTCCGTCATAGTAGTTGCCATACGGAGTGCCCCCATTGCCAACAGTCGCATAAGTAGGATACGCCCTATTCGCAAAAGCGTTCCTCCCACTGCACGTCAACCACTCACCCGTATATCGCTGCAGCATGCTCGGTCTGTTGCTGATTTAATGCATGTGCAGACCCAGCCTGGTCGACGTACACGTATTGCCCGGGCCCTTGGGCGCTGACACGAAGTTGCATTTCGAACTATGATCGCAGACATCGAAGAAAAGTACCGATATTGATCATCGGAGCGTGGCGGTTTCGATGGATCGTGCTTCTTACTAAACACATGTAGGATTTCTACTCTTTCCTCAATAGTAATACTACTTTCCGCCGACAGTCCGGTTCGCAGCAGCAGCAGCAGAACTCGACATGGGAAAAATCCAACTAAAAGTGAGTTCGATATGCGCAGCGCATAATGCGCTAATATAAGAGAAAAATGTGAAGGAAATAAAAGCAGTAGAATTGCATGTAGCCACTATCCAGCACACGAGCCAGACCCGTGGTCTCCCGGCTTGTAAGATACCGAGGATATCTAAATAATAATTAACCTATTTCAACCTATTGCCCAGTAGTATCTTCTGTGTGCGTTATTCATATCTTTCATTTTATCCTTCGCTCGCCATTGGATACTTGTAACCGCCACCAAGCATGCTGGACAATCCCAAGATAGATTTGGGAGTATCATAATCATCATTCCCTAATCGACTGGTATTGAGTTGGTCTACTTTGACACCGATGAATCTAACAGCTGCACACTCCAGGCATGCTCAGCCAGACTTAGTCCTAATTATATGATTACCTCGATGGATTATACCATAGTAAATAACCATACCATTAATAACGTATAACTATATAATAGATTGACCTTATATCTATTATACATTATTACAAGTCTATCCTTAGCAGGGATAGTGAAAATTTCAAGCTCACTGCGCGCGACGTGCCATGTTGTACCCAAGCCCAGGTCTACCACCAACAACAAGTTTTGATTGCCAAAATCGAGATGATGTTGTCCACTCCCCCTTGAATAGATCAGCGCCGAACATCCCACATGGCAGTGCGGAGCAACGAGCACATACGTGTTGGTGACAACTGCGGAAGTTCTGAGAACAATTCGACAGGAATTCTCATCAGTTTCTGTACACTCCTACCCGAATTCGTATATAAACTTCTATAACTAGGTGACTCAGCTGAGGAGAGCAAAAATATATTTCTCCAACACTGCTGCCAGGAAACTCTGGGAATAGGAAGAACTGAGCATTTCTGAATTCAGGAGTTTCCTCACTGATTATAGAAGTTTATATACAAGGTCGAGTAGAAGCGTACAGAAGCCATTGTTTTCTGTACACTTCTACCGAATTGGTTTCAAACCAATAAGAATTTCCCAAAATTTTCACCAAATTTTCATTTTGTATACCACATCTGTAGTTGACCATGTGCATATCTTCCCACTCAGCCGCCCGATATAGTAACCGTACCTGATGGCGAAGACTCAATCGCCATTCTCAATATCTTTCCGAAGAAACGTAAAATAAAAAATATTTTTTTCATATATTAACAAACGCAATAAAGCCTGTTGTAGTCGACACATACTGCTCAGCAGTTCACTTCGACGAAGTAGTACTTGCCAATTCTCAACCACACTAGACCCGTCCAGAATTCGCGTACAACATCATCACTACAGTAATCGTATAAAGGGAATAGAACCAGCAGATTCAACTCGAATCGCTCTTCAACACAGTCACCACCCTTAGGGCGGTGACTGATGTGGTGACAGGAGGAGGAAGACGACCTATTGAGGAGCGAACGAGCTGCAGAGGCCAGCGCCCTTCTCAGTAGCAGTGGAGGCAACAACAAGACCAACAATGAGACCGTAAAGGCCCAAAGCTTCAGCGAAGATCAAGATCAAGATCATCCCCACGAAGAGCTTGGGCTGCTGGGCATTAGCACGAACACCAGAGTCACCGACAATACCAATGGCCAACCCAGCGGCGAGGGACGAGAGACCAACAGTGAGACCCGCACCTACGATTAAAATCAAAATACTTATACTCTCAGCTTTACGACTTACCAAGATGGGCATAGCCAGAATACTGGGAATAGGTAGCGGGAGTATCCATTTTACCGTTAATGATGACGGAGGTGATAAGACCGTAGATTCCCAACACACCTGCCATAACCACAGGAATGATGGAACGCATCACCAGGTCGGGCCTCATCACGCCCATGGAGCAAATACCAACACCAGATTTGGCAGTACCTGGACAACAGAGTTGAATCAGACCGACTAAAGATAGGGAGACTCACCGTAGGCAGCGCCGAGGTTGGCGAAACTGATGGCAGCGGTGATACCCATGAAGCCGAAGAAGGCCGAGCTGGGCTCGCAAGCGGCGAGAGCGGTAGATGCGGCGAACATGTTAACAATAGCAAGAAAAAACTTCTACTAAAAAGAGACTATTTTCCGAGGAAATACAAGCCCAACACAAAACTGAATTTTTTACAAGAACCATGCATCTATGCAGGTGCTCCCGCAGTTGAGCTCCCGGCTTGCTGAGTATCACTCTGATGGAAATCTATTGAGACTAAATACCAAAAAACCTACCCCTTCTGAAGAGACTGGTTGAGGTGGTTGAGAATTACGTTCATCATAATCGAGATGGAACGACCTGGCAAAAAGGTAAAAACTCCCCGGGATTAGCGCTGATTCCACCGGCCTTGCTGCCAGTCCACCTCCACAACGGGAATAGTGTGCATCAGACCTCTCCATAGATCTTCACGGGCCGCTGCTGGAGCCAAGCCAACCCCTTGAGAATCTGGCAACGCGACGACAAGACACGAAAAAAGGCCAACGCATACACCCCTTACAGAGGTAGGTCCTGTCGGGGAGGCGCAAACACTTGACGATCTGAATAGTAAAAAAAGAGACTAAAATACTCGACAGTCGCGAACCTTTTCTTGCAGGTCCCTAGTGTTGACATCAGGCACAGGCGTCTCGAGAGAGTGACGACCACGGCGGGAAGGGGCAGCTCCCTGCTGAGTGGTCGAGGAGAAGAAGAACGACAGAGGGAATTGTGAAGGAACGGCTTGGGACATGCCTTGCCGAGCTACGGCTAAAGTGATAAGCTGAATAGTGGAAACAGAATGAACTTTTGAGGAAATGCAAGTGTTCAAGATTTTCAAGTTAGACACGCACTCGGGCTTAAGAATCGTCGGTCGAATGAGAGCGACGATAATTAAGGGCAGTAGCCTTAGAGCGTGACTGCTGTATCATGTATTGCTCGTTATTAAGGACCGTTTCAATCGACTGGTCGCAATGATGGTGCAGAGCTCTTCCTCGATCGGTAGAGTTAGACGGCAAGAGTCTACGACAGTACCTCTAGACTGGCGCTCTCCCTCCCTTTTCTGTTGACTGCGTTTCACCTATGGCTCGTACAATATACCATGTCAAACGTGTATAATTTAGTTTCCACTAGAAAAAGTTGCAATGACGAAGCTCTTGGAACAGGGGTCGTTTGAACCAGAAGAAGAGGTCGATCGATGGCCTCGGCCACCTCCTTAAGAGCAGTGAAACGTGACGATCTAATCATGTATTGCTCGTATGATAAGGAACCTTTCGATCGAAAATCAACACGGGTTCGAAAGGCATTTCAGACTTCTTGGGATTAGGGAACTTGCGGATGAGCCAGACTTCATAAGGCTTAGGCAAGTTAGTCATATCAGTTGATGGGGGTGTCGGAGTTGAAGAAGCTGTAGCAGGAGCCGGTCGATAAATAGTTGGTAACTGGGGGAAAATCCAAGGCTGATAAAAAATATATTTTGAGTCTCGGCTCCAGAATCGATATTGAAAAATCATTTTTTAGAGAATCGATTCTGGAAATGCCCCCGGAAAAGTTTCCAGAGTCACTTCTGAAGTGTTCAAAAATGCGTCCGCGCGTTTTCGAAATCGTTTTTCACATTTCAAAATCGTCTCCATTGATTGCGAGGTGGGAAACGATTTTTAAATCTTTTTTCAGAAACGCTTCCAGAATCACTCGTCCATTCGGCAACCTGATCAAGGCGTTGTTCTGTAGACCAATTTTGAAACTCTGAGTCTTTTCTAAAATCGCTCCTCACACGTATAATACGATGAACGGCAGAAGTGATTCAATGAACATGGGGTAAACAAAGGTGTCATCACTTACTCTAACTCCGATTGATTCTGCTATGTTCCCGCCCGTTCCTCGGCGGTTTCTGACTATTTGTCCAACTGGTTTAAGTAAATGATCAAGGACTCGTATAACCTACCATGTTAAACGTTGGGCTGTTCATCGCATGCCATGATGAATGAGAACACAGTTCCACAAGGGAGTTGATGCAAAGTATAATCTTACTTTTTTATCACATTCCATGTTCTACTACACGGCAACGGTTTCACTCTTAGGCGAGCGAGTATATATACGGATCTTTGCAGTGTGAAATGGCGAGGACAACGTATATAAATGTTCTTCCACGACAGCTCCATTTCTAATCGAGTTGACTATGCCCCTCTCTAGGGAGAGTATGTTCACACAGTGAGGTCGAGCTCATCGTTCAACTTATTGCCGCAATATCCGTTAGGGACGCAACAAGCTGCTTCAAACCAAGCTCCTCATAAGCCTATTCAAGGAGAGCTCCTGCTGGGTGTCACATTGTCTACTACCGGATTCTATGTTTATGTATATCTGGGGCCTGGTCAATTCGTACGAGGTCCTGATCGCCCTACTCTGTTGTTGGCTGTGAATGATGGTGCAAGGCTTGTTAAAGGTATGGAGAGCCATAAGATCTACGAGGTGCTCGCTGCTCTCTTGGAAGAGGCCCGACAACCATGGAGTGTCCAAACTCAAGGTTCTCCCTCGATGCTTCAAAGCTTGTGGTTGGACGGAGTTGAAAGTTTAAAGTCAATCAGTTTTGGTAAATGCCGAGAAATGCTGTTCTCTTTCATCACTGCATCGTGTTGATGTGAAACGCTTCTCGAACGCTGGGTAAACGCTCATCACCTTATACAATCTCCGCGCTGACATAAAAATTGAAATATTGAGCTATTCCTATGCTATTCCCGCTTGAATACGATCAAACAAGTCAGCTTTTCACAAGTGCTAATCGGTTGTGTTTGGAGTATGAGAGTCTATCGTCTGTACGACTCTTCATTAACTAGAGAGTTTGCGTTTGCCTACAAGCTCTGGTTTCTGTAGTGGGTGTTAGGACGACGACCGCAGGAGAGAGGGAGAAGCGGCCAGTGAGAAACCGAAGCCTCAGGTGACGGCTTCTCACCTCGAAAATTTCAAATATCCAATGTCATCGTTCGTCCTAATAGTCGATGGACCAGTTCCTATTCTGAACGGTGTCATTCTAGTTGACCTCATGAGGAGCTTCAACGCTCGATGAGTGACAGAGATATTAAATCGCGGGGAGCAGGTGAGCACCATCGCAAGAGCAGGGAAGAGGTAGTTGCGGCATACACGACATTGAACAGCTGTGTAGTGATGGCACGACTGTCCAGGATGCTGCCGATACAGCTACTATGTTCAGGGGAAGCCCGAGACCGCGACCTCTATAGTGGAGCATGGGGGACCATCCACTTCGTTTAGTAGGGCAAGGGAGATACCTCATAAACCTATTATAGAAGATTCCTCTTGGTCCTTTAGTGCTTGGGTTAAGTAGAGACTAATGTAGCAATTGTCCTCAGGGAAATGCCATGTTGCCCTGACGATACTCTCTACCGTTTATAGGTGCAGGGATGGGGCCTTCTGTGAAGGTGAAGGGAAAAGAATTCGACGGTTGAAGCTGGCGTAGTTTGGAAGCATGTCAAGATTGAATACGCCGTTGTAGTGGTAGTAATAGAGGAAAAATAGTAGCAGTAGTAGCAGTAGTAGTAGTAGTAGTAGTAGTAGTAGTAGTAGTAGTAGTAGTAGTAGTAGTAGTAGTAGTAGTAGTAGTAGTAGTAGTAGTAGTACGGCTATCGAGAGCTCCGAAGGGATCGAAGTCTCCATGGCAACAGTGTCCGGCTGACGTCGTCATGTTCTCGTTGAGCCACGCTTATTCTGAGTATTGTTTTCGTTTTCAAGGGAGTTTACGCGGCCTGACCGCTGGACCACTCGGGTCGATTGCTCCCCACAAGCCCTGCTCAGTCGAGTTCTACTACTACTGATAGATGGTATGACAGGGGCGTATTGATAATACAGTGGTGGATTGTGTCTTATGAGAAGAGCACATCAGAGCGACGAGAACCCGACAGTAGCAGAGAGAGGCGATCGCCTTAGAGAAGTGGAATTCAGCGCCCTAGGAAATGCAGTGATTACGGTAAAGTTATTGGACGTTGAGGCTCACGTTATAATCGAACCAGACCATTATTCGTGTAGCAGAAGGAGTCTATGCGGGTGAGGAGGCAGGGCCAGTCACCAACACAGAAGGGAACGTCACGGCCCAGGTTCAGATAGACGGGTTCGAGGCTTGCGAATACAAACATTTATGCTTCTGATGCATCGTAACGCTGAACTTATTATTATTATGAGGCTTTTACCATTTCTGAGATGGACTGTATAATATTAGCGTGACGCCTTGGACACGCGCCACGTGGAGCACGTGTTGAGGCTAATCTATTCGTGTCGCGCATCACGCCGTCACGCCACCTCGCTGGGCTGCACGCAAGTTGCGTGAAAATACAGTTCATACTCCCATGCCACGTGTGACAGGACACCTCTCGTCTGTTTCCGAGTCTTCCCATCATTATCATCATCGATTCTCCAGTGCTACGTCCCAATAATTGCGCTGAAGGTGCACCTCCTTTTTTTCAACGGACAAGAGGCAGAGCCTCGGCGAGAGCCATTGCCTCACTGAACTGTCGTCCGCCCTCTCTGATCAGGTTGGGAGCAAATCTCTCCACACATCGAGTAGACGACGGCCAGCTCGTCGGTCACGGATAGCACGATGAATGGCGAAGCACACGCTGACGGTGGAGTTTGGTAAGTCGTGCTGTGGCTACTCGTCCCGCTACCTCTGAGTATCTTTGATAGCATGAGTCTTCATACCTTGACTATAATGTGCATTACTGGTACACAGGTTGGTGGCCGTAAGGGATAATGCTGTTAGTATTTTCTCCAAGGTTTGGCTTGCTACCGCTCCACCTCGAACTTATGGTTGTCCTCGTATGATGGTGTGCATGCGTTCAAAAGTCCTATAAGCTATACGTGCGTTCGTGAAACGCCCTGTCTGAGACAGGCTGTCTCCCACCGGTTCACGCTCCCGTTCGTTTCCTGTAACCGTGATTTGTCCACGAAGCTCAACACGGTGCTTTTATCACTGGGGACACCTATAGTATTGGCATACAGTGTGTTGTCTGCTTGTCGGAGGGGGCACCATGTAAATTTTGCTCAACCGTTTGTGCGCCATGGACCGCCCCTCGCAATTCCCCTCTTGTAGGAATCTATGTGTTTCGGAACAGCTACACTCTCAAGGTGCACATTTCTGGTTGGTCGTATTGGTGCTGGTCACACGCGGAATGCTCATTGGAGTCGCAATGCTACCTACCAACGAGTTGATCATGAGATTTGTGGACCAGCAGTAGCGTCCCTGGCGTCACTTCTCCTTCGCGTCGTCATTCATGCTGGGTTCATCTGTCTTCCTAAATGTTTGCACGTGCACGCACTTGGAGTAGCTTTGTGGGCGTGTGTGCTACTTGTTGCATTGCTCTATTTCCTACAACTGTTCTGCTTTTCCCTAATGAACGATGGTACATCGGACTCCACGGCTAGAAGGCTCGACTTGTACGAGTTTAGGAGGTAACTCATGGCTTTGAAATTCTGGTTACTCAGGACGAGGTGGACTTACCCTTGTTGTTGTTTTTGTTGAGCTTGTCGTCTACCCTATGACGTCTATGACGATCGCTCAGCATGCAGGGCTGGGTGAGCTCTCGCGGATGCGTTTGATTCACTCACCATTTCATCCCTCACTGTGTGAATTCGTCAGACTGTCCCCAATCGTTTATCTACGCCTTTACGGCCTCTAGGGCATCAGTGAAGGGCGGTGTTTCTCCTCGAGGTAGGTGAGCACTAGGAAGCAGCTCCATACTGTTCGACGGTTCCTAACGGTGGCTGTCTCTCAGCTCCGTCGACGACCGAGTTGAGAGACAGCGGTCTGACGGTCGTTCTTGGAGCATTTGCAAGGTCCTGTGACAAAACTCCTGTCAGTTTCCACAGCTTATATAGGATTCGTCCATCCTCTTCCCCTGCGCCCTCTGCCGAAGACTGTAAGGAAAGCTTCAGTAGCGCCTGATGAGACAACGAGGAATAGGCTGGTGTTGAGGAGGTACGTGTAGTTGTGCGCTGCCGTGTGCCACAGAGTTCGGCAAGGCACATGTGAGGGGAGAAGGCTCAGAGCTTTCTCTCTATTCTACTGGCGGCCACTCGTTCCTGCTGTCCTAGTGGTTGGTCCTTTTTTGGTTCATAATTTCTACAAGTGGTCGTGACATGCTTCTTCCTGTCCTCTCACTCCGTTGTGTTGTCCGATTGTGTGGCGTATTGCTCTTGTGCGCAGATTGCCGTTGTAGCTCGACTATCCCGTGACGCTCAGGTGAACAACCGCTCGAGGATGGTTTTCCATCAGCAGCTACCACAAATGAGCAGTTGGGATCCTCTTCTTACATTCCTATCTTCCGAGAAGCCCCGTCCCGGTCGTCTGACGGCCTTGTGTGTAGCACTGACCGATGGCCCTATCACGGTGCAAGCGACTGGTGCTTCATTGACCCCTCGGGCTCCTGTTATAGCGCTGAAGGCGCTATTGATGACTCGTCCGGAGCGCACGAGGCGGGATGGATAAGACGTCTCAGTAGCGAGCATCGACTCTATTGGTTCGGAGGAGGCTACAGCTGCTATGATGGTCAGAAGGACCTCTTCTCATCTACCTTGACATCACCGAGCTACAACGTTGAAGATATCATAGGGCTAATCCAACTTGGTGCCTTACGAAAATGGATTGAGCTGGTCAGACGAGGCCGCGTGGATAAGGTCGTTTCTACTCAGGTATGGTCGGCGGTCGAGATCTGAGGAGATACAGTGCTCGCTAACCATGGTGAGCCCCTTCATATTTCTTTGTGCCAAGAACCCCCGCGCAAAATCTGTGTTTCCCTTGTGCATTATTTCGTCTCCCACTCCGAACTGATTGTTTGTCAGGTTATACATCGTGTTGGCAGCTCGGCCGAAGTGATCAAAAGGACCAGAGAACCGTATGAACAACGGGAAGGAGGCTTCAGTAGCTATCCCGACAAGCAGTGTGCATTTTTGAAAGCGTGTGGGTACGCGTGAACGCACTCAAAGCAGTTTGCTAGTTGGTGTCACATTGTGCGGACACTTGCTTTTCACGTGACCATGTCGCGTGAAACTTTTTTTAGCAGTATCAGTTCCGGATTGTGGGATTGGTCAAACGAGGAGGTTTGAGCTTGGAAAATGGTCGTGGAGTTTCCGCCACACTTGGTGTGGCTACTCACGCTTCTACTTGTGGAAAATCGCGACGCGGCCCAGAAGTCTATCAGCCGCGTCTCAAGTCTGATCATCCCTAGCGGGAGTTCTACTCCCGCACAATCCCGGGAAGCGAGGGCTTTGTGAGCAGGCTTTAGTATGCGAACCTCTCTGAGGGCATTGTGCGCCTCTTGGAAAGGGTCAGCACTGTCTTTGGCCGAGACGGCTCCTTGTTGATCATGAGGAGAGTCCTGCTCACTAAGAGGACGTTTGCATCTTCTGGCTGCGGGGTACCACCAAGACCTTTGATGCGATTGGGCCTCCCGCAAATGTGCAGTGTGTGTTGCATGCGAATTTGTGCTTTTCCTTTCCGGGTTTTATGAGACTAAAGACTCGGTGTTGAAGAAGTTCCAAGGACCTCGCTCGGATGTTGTTTTATCACCTGGAGAGAAGAACACGTTATTGACGTCGTTAGTCTTCACCTCACCTCCGCATTGTGTTGATTGATCTCATCCCCAATTACTTTTCCCGTAGTTCACTTCCTGACCCGCTCATGGATGCTAAACTGCAGCAGCCGCCTACCTTATTCGAAGTCCTAGGCGTCCCGCCTTCGGCTAATGATGCGCGTATAAGGAGGGCGTATCTCGACCTGTCCCTGAGGTTTCATCCTAACTCTACTACTGGAGCTGCGTCTCCCAAAGCTGGTCAAGCTTGTGGAGAATTCTTCAAGACTATCAAAAACGCCTACGACATCCTGTCCGATCCTGCTCTACACTCCTGCTATCTCGAAAACATGCGCTTCGGTTCGAGCGCCGCTCTTGTGGCTGTAGAGCGACTGCGACAAGGTCGTGCTGTTAACAGAAGAGCGGATACGCTTCAACTCTATGCTGACGCACTCAATTTATTTCCCAATCTCAGCAAGAACTCCGACCCGCCTACTGGGGAGTCACTACCTGGCAACCTGGAAGTGGATTCTCGTCCTTCTAACTCCATGCGAGGATCTTATGCCCATCCGTATGCTCGAGCTCGACCTTCTCCCGGAAGCTCATCATTTAACTTATTGCCGCAATACCCGTTAGGGACGCAACAAGCTGCTTCAAACCAAGCACCTCATAAGCCTATTCAAGGAGAGCTCCTGCTGGGTGTCACATTGTCTACTACCGGGTTCTATGTTTATGTATATCTGGGGCCTGGTCAATTCGTACGAGGTCCTGATCGCCCTACCCTGTTGTTGGCTGTGAATGATGGTGCAAGGCTTGTTAAAGGTATGGAGAGCCATAAGATCTACGAGGTGCTCGCTGCTCTCTTGGAAGAGGCCCGACAACCATGGAGTGTCCAAACTCAAGGTTCTCCCTCGATGCTTCCGTTGGGCCGGGTCATGCCCAGTAATTTCCGAGAAGGCGAAGCGTTGTCCAGGCACCTTCAGAATGGCATTCCTCAAAGAGAGTCTCCTTTGAACGTAGCCACATCGGAGCCGAACCGGGAAGCATGGAATCAGGCTGCGATGAATGCTGGTCGACCTATGGTGTATCCATCTCCAGGAGGGGTACGTAGGACTTCTGCATCAATGCACTTGTCGTTATCCTCCTTTGTCAGATGAGTATTACTCACAATATGGCTTATGGACAGCGAATGGCGAGCAACACTGGTGTCTCGTCGTCATCATCATCACCATACGGTGTTAATGGTGATTCCGTATCAATTGCAAGAGTACCTGCATCATGGGAGTCATTAAGCGTGAAGGAGCTCATCGAAATTCATGGGAAGTGAGAACATTGCCTTGATGTCGTGTGGGAAACTGTTCTTCAGGGAGGTATGGGAATTCTTCCCGCTGGAAGCTCGACGGAAATTCTTCAATTTTGCTATGAGGTTCTACATCCCTAGAGAGCAACCACATGCAGCACAGTTACGCTCTCCTCCTGAATTCCGAGGATTGTCCCATCACGTCTTTGACGCTTACGTAGTTATGTTCTTCCGTTATCTCAAGGTGAGCTCTTCAGCGTATATGAAAAGTTGGGAGCGAAACGATTCTTTTTTAGACTATCAATGACATTGAAACAAGTATCGCTAGAAGTGAGGGCAACCATGGGAGATTCCCTTCACATTTTCCTGATGGTGCCGCTATTGACGATTATCTGGTGGGTGAAGGCATGAACTTCATGCGCCGATATGGTCAACTGTATCTAATAAGACTCACTATCGAAAGGCTAAGGTACCGTCTTGGCGGATGCATGTCATGGATTTACTTGTTGTTTTCAGTACAAGTGATCCGGTATATTTAGCAGGAGTATCTCAAAGAATAGTAGCTCAAACTCGTCGTCCTCCGCCTATGTGGAAGGAGGATCCCACATGGGCTTGGTCGGAAGCTGATGACTTGAAGTTGCTCTATTCGCTTGAAGAAAATGGCCTTGGTGAGCTCGTCGAGAGCGCGGCTCTGGTGGCAGGAGATGCCCTACGCTGGCCCTCGTCTAGTATCGCAAATCCGAAATTTCAATCATTTATTTACGCTCGACTGCAGTGGTTGATGAACGGCTTAGTTAGTATCAGTAGAATATCTGGAGGAGTGGTAAATCATACGTAAAATTATTGCTGATAATTTTGAATCTTCTACCAACACACAAGTGGCGGTTTTGTGTTTAGTGATAGTATGAACAAGAAAGAAAGGCTAGCAACAACAACGAAAGCTGACGTCATGTGGTTCAAGCAAAGTCATTGAGAGACAACTATATAGATTGTTTATCTCTGATGACACATGCTTCTAGAGGTACAGTCAGAGCTGGAGTGGGTACCTTTTTCATAGACCATTGCACCATGCAACAGTCACTGACTACTGTATGGTGACAGTCTGAGCTGGCTGCGAGTCAGCTTGCTCCAGACGCAAGGTGATGATCCATGCGTTGCTAGAACCACATCCATAATCACTCTGCCCCCCCCAACCCGGTTGACTAATGACGACCATTTTCCTAGGTAAGAGCAACACTAGAGACTTCAACCAAAACGATTGATATAGGAAGCCTAGCTGTAAACACTGCTCCAGATCCTCACCAAAACTTTCATTCAAAAAGCATCGACGCTCTTGACTAACTCAAGGCTTGTTGAGCGAAGCGATCAGTTGACGCATGACCCAAATCAAGACATGAGTGAAATGCCGCACACCACAGTTCTCATCGCTGCAACACAATCCTCTACTGCCCTCACGAGCGCAAACTGACAACCCGAACATCGTCTCGAGAGGGAAGAAAACGGCAATTTATGAGCTCAGTACACATGCTGGCATCAGTCGGGAGCATGAAGTTTATCTCCGCCATCACCTGTTATTATGCCTGGAGCGCCAGGAAATATGAGAATACGCAAATAGGTGAAACGGTCACCCGAATAGCGGTCAAGTTCTGAGAGATCCATATCTTCCGCGACTCGGTCCGAGACAATCGTATATCCTGTACCCCCTTGAGGAGCTTCCCCCGTTCCCTGCCGACGACCCTTCCGTAAATCAGTGGTAATAACCGAATACCTCGGGAGAAAGTCCGACTTTACTGATTATGGCCTCCCACCGTTCTAGTCTGCAAAGTTTGCAGCGCAAACTGATTGAGATCGCATCCGGTCGACATGGCCTGTCATGAAGCTGTGATACGAGCTGTCTCTTCGCAGATCCAGACAACACGGTCGACCGAGAGCGATGAGAAATAACAGTAATGTTGTTGTTAGGCTCACCAGTTGAATTGGCTCCACTGTACCCGCAGTGCCTGGCCCAGCTTCTGGGGGAACCGAGGGTTCGACAGTCCTCATGTTCACGCAGTGACCACTGAGACTCGCTACATATCACACTGACAGGATCTCTAAACCGTCACATTTTCATGCGTTGAAGAGGAACACAGTTGAGATCAGCCTCAGTATTCGTCATCTTGCGGCTTTCATATGCCCACTGCTCGGAGGGCGGCGGGTGCGACTCCATCTTCCGACAGAACTTCCTGGCCGAGAGCCCGGTCCTAATCCTGCAAACTGTGTAACACTGTTTTGTACTCCCTATAATAGTCGTTACCATTGGAAGCGAAAAAATGATTAGCTCTCTGTTTTCGGCGAATATCTATGTATATTGGGTGAATTTGAGGTGAATGCTATATTGAATATAGCGTAGTTTAGCATACCGCTGACTGTGATAATTCGGTACAGCATTGGATGCGAGAGGCTGCCCACCCACGTCGAATTGATACAGTTGAAAAGAACCGCTGGAGTAACTCCAGTGGAGTTGGTTCTTCGCTAAGCTCTTCACTGAAACTTTCAGTCTGAAAGGCTGCTGCCCATAAGAAAGGATTCCGGGGAGATCTCGCTGAGTTCTTTGTTGGTGTTACCTGCAAAGCCAGAGTAAACCAAGCATAAAGAGAGTTTATTAAACATCAAAGCACACAGAGAGAAAACCCCTTAGCATTGGAATAAACAAAATGAGTGCAAACAACCCACCGGCAGGAGCATGACCCGTCTTGGGCCGAGCCCGGCCCGACTTCAGTGCTGATCCCTGAATGGGGGTATCTTCATTTTCACAATACTGTTGCCTCATTTTCACTCCATGATAAATCCGAGGGTGCTCAGATGCTTTTGCTAGGAGTTGTGACTCACAACTTGTGAGCTTGCCCTTTGCCGGAATAGGGAAGCTGCTGATCCCGTAATGCAGAGCTCAGCACAGAGGCTTGTGAGAGAGAGCTAGAATATCATCACCACCACTGGTTGGAGGAGCTTCCTGGAAGCATGAACTGTCGCTTCCGATCTGAGCGATACGACCATCGGTTATATCAACCCCATATCTCTTGTTCTCACGAGGGAAGGCCCGGGTCGCTTGCCTCAATGCGAGGCATCCGATATTTGTGTGATTTCCGAGCGCGTAATTAATTGTTTATAGTAATTCGGCGGTTCGAATTTTCACCCGCTTTCCGTCTTAGCCATATATTTTTATGCTCCTTCATTGAACTGCCATCGAGACCATAGCCCTTTTCCGCTCTGACTTTATCCAATGCTATTTCACATGTTAGTTCAGTCCGGTTGAGAGCTACTCCACGGTCCTGAAAGCACACTCTGGTCTCTACAAACTGAGAACTTCTAGGATCGTTTCAACCGGAAAGTCAATGCTTCCGGTAACTGGATATTAATCGATCCAACACCCCCCAACCACAACACAAACCATTCGCTCGTTTGTCGACCTAGCCCAATAAATTGACCTTCATTGAAACTTTAATGAGTTGTATGGTCACAGTGACCAGGTCACTCAGCAGCAGACCGTCTGTTTTCTCACCCGGTGAATAGCAAAGCCGCTATTCGATCGTCCCACATCTCCTCTTGCCGTAACGGCAATGCCGTTATTGTCATCAATCGAGACGGTCCTCGCCGAGGACTCCTCGGAAGTTTGCCGTTCTAGGTCTACAGACGAGATTATCTGGCAGTGTAATTCACTTGTGATTTGTGGACTTTCCGCACCATAGTTTTCTTCCTAGGACGCCGCCTGTGCCATGTGGGCAGTACTCAGTCATCGCTAGTAGCTTTCATGCTTCCAGATGATCTTATGAGCCTTTTATTGCGATCAACGTTAGGACAAGTCAGCGTTTGTGAATCAAAGGAAATAACCGCACTGACGGAGTCAGTCATTGTTGAACAACATAGTTCCTCTCTTGGAGAACACCGGTATTGTTAGGTAGTAGGAATCCCAAGTTAGACTATAACGTATTTTCTCGAATACAGGCGCTTTGAAAGCGCCGCTTTCGACAGAACCAACGATAAGCTACGTCCAATGCGCCAATGGCGCATTGCGCCATATTTCTCACTCTGTCAACCTCCAAATGAGGCAACGACATTCTATTACAGATTAACGGGTGTCTCGCCGTTTTTTGTACTTCTGATACCGAGACCACCGAATTGACATGAACATTCTATATAAGTAGGGTCTCAATACCACGTCAATGATGACTCAACTTCTAACAAATAAGCCTTCTCTCAAATACGATCATGATTTTCGAATACGGTTGGAGCTCTGCCTTGGCTTCCATCGTACGCCGTATTGAGTAGAAAAATTCGATGCAGTGCGCGGCCCGGCGGGCGAGGGAGCGCAGAGAGCAGTATAAGCAGCAGGTGGGCCGCGAGAGAACTGAATCCGAGTAGACCAAAACCACTAGTCGAACTCAAAGGCACACTCCAATAGCTTGAGCAATAGTAATCACTGGTCCTGATAGTAGTGGTTCAAGAACTAGTAGTAGCCCAACTAGTCACGATCACAGAGACTCTGTGAGAGTCTGTGGCAGACATTGGAAAACTAGAGTCGAGACTCAAGAACTAGTAGTTCTAGGATCAAGAATCAAGAGCTAGTAATTCCAAGGGACAATCACAGTCCAATCGTTGTAGTCCACATGAAACGGCTGGCAGTTTCGCCCGCCTATTCTGGGCGGTCGTGGCACGCAGAGCCGCGCAGCAGAACCCAAGTGCGACAATACAAATCGCTTCGCTCCGCTACAACGCACATCTTTGCACGCAAATCATTCTACTACGCGGTTCTCAGCACTCCCTCAGGCCGACTGAATTCTTGGTCAGTAAGGCGGAGCGCTCGCTTCATTGAGCAGACTAGTACATTCCTTGTTAAAATTCCAGATACTCGTAAATAGGTTATGTGAAGATACTGCAACATAGGCCAGCTGGGAGAGCGCAATGTCCTCGTATTCGTCACTTCACTGGGAATCCGAAATAACAATCTCGTAAAGACAATTACTGGTCTGCAACTTTCGCGTGATTTCTCCACTTATACGTATGCATGGTGGGAAAAAAGAACAAGGTTGAATTGCGGGTTGTATATTCGAGCTATACATCGATACCCCATATGGTGTTTAGTATGGAAGCGGACTGTTCTCCATGTGTTATTCAGAGGCTCTTACACTCCGAAAAGAGGCGGCCCTTGATCTTGTTCGTTCAGTTGTTTCAGGAAATTTTCAAAAAGTTCAACCAGCCGCTGGTTGAACTTTTTGAAAATTTCCCGCTGATTACCAGCGGCGTGTTAGAGGCAACATCGCCTACAGGGACCCCACGTGTCACGTGAATGTGTGTGACATGCTATGTGAAGTTCACATTGTGAACGCTTGTTAGAGATCAGCTCCTTCTAGTGTTTATGGCAGGTAACGTGTACATGGCTTACATCGGAATCGGGTATTAGAGTTCTATCATAGGAACGTATCACACACTAGGTACAACCACAAGCTCCGCGTCTTGGACTAATCACATTAACAACTTCGGTCAGCCGCCTCCGTCGAAGATCGAGTATTCAGAATGCGAATGGGATCATGGTACTGTTGAGCGTATGAAGCATTCGGGCGCAATTTTCTCAATACGGGGATCTGGTCCAACCAGCTTGCCGGATATTTCTGATGTTGTGGTTGACATGAATGCGAAATGCGGCCCGAAATCTGCCGATTCGGTTTCACCACATACGTCACTAGTGTGGTGGAGTGCTTCACGATTCCAAATAAGGCGAGCCATCTTTCGAACCTCATTGGTCTACTAGAATACATCATTCATATGTTCCACCGTCTTGAAAGATGTCACGAAGCTTTCAGGCGCAACGGTAATCCAAAAACGGTCCAAATCGATATCGATTTGATAGCCATGAACATGATTCGAACTGTCCAGCGGCGACTCGCCGCCGGCGAGGCTCCCGCCTGAAAACAGTGAATTCTGGAAATAGTGAAGGATGAGTGAACCCGTATCCGGGACTTTTTTGACCCATTCAAACTGGCAGTGATGCATGCAAAGTATGACTCCAATTAGGGTCGCATCGGATCGCACTGATCTCGGATCGCAGTTCGCAGATGTATTCCTTCATTATGTGAACGAACAACGGAGACAAGACGATTTCCTTATGTCGTGAATATTCTTCATCGGATTTTCTCGAAAGAAAACACGAATGAAAGCGCTGTATCCCGCAAACTTTTAGCGGACTGACCCGTGAAAGCGAGACACGCTCGACGAGGCTTCAACCCGGAACTCTCAAACTCGCATGACGCAAGTCGCATGCGTTCTGTATGCGAGCTGTTCGAAACGTCCATGTATGAAAACCGGGTATCCCACTAGTTCGGCCTTGGAGCTGAAGAAACTGTCGATGGCCTCATCATAGTTAACACCAAAGGAAGATACCCAGAGTTGCCAGTTGTCCGTCATATGGCGCACTATGGGGAAGAAGATATCCTTGGCTTCCGCCAAGTACTATTGAAGTGCGAAAGCAGAGAGAATGTACCGGGTACATCGAATGGGGTGGGTCCCACCCCATTCGAGGAGACGTCGAATATAGTGGTCATGGTGCTGCTTCGCGGAGTCCTGCACCTCCGGAAATTTCCCATAGAGCAGAGCTGACAGAAAGCGCGAACTATCGTCAGGCTCGAAATTCGGTACATACAACTCTGCGTCATCTACAAGGCCATACTCATAACCTGTACCTTGCACGAAGGTATCCTCCCTGGTACCCTGACGTCTGTCCGCACGGAAGAGATCAGGAGGCGAAGGTGCTGTCGAGTCCTGCGGTGTGACTGGCGTCTCGTGAATTCTCGGGCATAAGGTGCCACAATGAATCACATTTCGAATAGAGCTCTGTCTCGAGCTTAACTGTTTCCTCGATGACCGGATTCATGTTAGCCCGGACGTTGAAGGAGCACAGAGTGACGGCGTCCTGTCCGATGGCTTTAATAAAGTCGGTGAGTCTACCCAACCAATGGATCGTCTCAACGGAACCGCCAGAAAAGGTCACGTTCAACGGCCCCGTGTGCGTCGGTTCCCTACGACCGTTCCGGTCGACGTGGGGCCGCACAAAGAAGCGGTTGTTGACCCTCTGCAGAGGAACCTGATAAATTCCAACATACGGACCATCATCAGTCACCATACTTTGCATCCACTGTAGAACGAGCGTACCGTCGACCTGTGTTATTATATCGCCCTCATTGTGTGAAGTCGCCGGCCCGCCGTAGAGTTGTGGACAGTACGTAGTCGGGAAGGTCGGGAAAGCCGAGGGTAACGACCTGCACCCCGTCCTGCATTCGCGAATCGAAGCGTATAGGCAGCACATAGTAGAAGTCGGTGAAGTCTGAATTGTTTAGTGGTTTTAAGATACGAGAATACTTCTCAATAATCTTATCAATAAAAGATTTGATGTTGACGTCGAGATCATGGAGACGGAACCCGCAGATGTTGCTTTGGATGGAGTTGTTCAGACCGTTGGCAATGTCCGTGAAGCCGTATGTCTCTGACAAGCCGTGCTTCAGATTGTGAAGAGTGAATAAGGCAGCGAAGTTGGTGATGGTCAGGTTCTCGAGGCACTTGTTCACATCTTTCACTCTTCCCCACACATAGTTAGCCTGTGGATCACCCGAAAGAACCTGAAGAACAGTTCGCCCTGCACTCAGGTGTAGAGCAGCCCACTCATCGTAATCAGGCAGCGATAGACCACAGGCGAGAGAAGGCTCACTCCCATGACGCCCTCGGCCTCCACCAAGATTGTAGTGCATACAATAGGACTCCCGTTGCAGAGCATCTCTGCAAGCCTGATCCCAAGCAGAATAGGTTGGTTGATCCGCATCCAGTAGATTAAGAGCGACATAGGCGAGGAGTAAACGATGCACCATTGAGAAAATTTGCCAGATGACTCCTCCTTACGGTGGCAATGGACTGCTGAGAAGGAACTGTTCCCAAGTTATATTTCGTCGCAACACTGAATCCCGAATCGCCGGACGCTCCGTGAAAGCGTTAGATTCATTTCCAGGAAGAGCAGGGCGGGAGGCAGTATCCGCGTATTTTCATGGTCTGAGCTAGTAACACTCGACAACGAGCTTTCTCAGCCCATCGGGAGACGTAAAATTCCCTTGGTATCTGTTATGGGGGCGCGTCACGTGGCACGTCACGTGGCGTCACGTCATGCCTGGGAAGCAAGACGTGCACGCATGCATGACGAGTCGTTCGTTGCAGGAAGAGCCTTTGAAGTCGGGGGCCCCGACTCGGGGCTCGGAAGGGACGGCCGGGGCTGACTCTGGCCACCTTTTCTGGGCCCTCCCAAACTCCCTTGAACGGGGAAGCAGGAAGGTTGCGCAGCTCCACGCTCCGTCGCCAGCGGCGACTCGCCACGCATTTCACGAAGTCTCTGCAGGGCCTGTCGTTTTTGGCTGTCGATTGGCTTCGCCGAGCCTCATCGACTTCAGAACCGGTAGAACTCTCGAGAGCTGCTGTCCGGGTGTATAGTCCTTCCCTCCCGTGCTCAGAGCACGGTGATCTTGGAAGAGGCCCCTCATGAAGTGGTTCTTGCTTTGTCGTTCTCGCTTCCCGGGGGCGCGATGTAGCGGCGCAGCGCGGCGCACGCTCAGCTCTTCCAATTCTTCGTCTCTTGGTTCAACAATCGGGGAAAATTGAGCTGTCGATGATGCCGACGACATGGTTCTTATACTTTCATGTCAGTTATATCCACTTTTGAGTGATACTATGAACACCTACTTCATTCACTCCTTCATAGCTACTTCTTTCTTGGTGCTATGCGGACCTAAAACACCCGGAGGAAGCTGCCAACCTAAAATACCCGAAGGAGACTACTACGCAATGGTCACTCCAGAAACCTGTGCCCAGTTAACCTGGCGGTCGATGATTACACAAGGGTTATATTCGGTGAACTTTCGTTTAAGGTGCGAAGTAGAAGTTAGATCGCTAACCGTGCTATTATATACAGCTGGCGCTGGATTCTTCAAGGTCACGCGAGCCACCATGGCCGAGCTCGAGCGATTCGTCAAAGACGTTGCCTCGAAATGCCCCGGTATGATAAAATTTGACACCGAGTACGACTTGGCGAGATACGCTTACATCGGATCCCAGAATGTTCTAGTAACTACGGTTGGCGGTGTCACAGCTCTCACCGATTTCAAGCAGGGGAAGTGCCCGTAGGATCTATGAGGCGTCATACTGTATCATTTTTTAATCCTTATTACTTAATAAGCCCGTACTTAGTCCACAAGAGAGTATAGTGTTTCACAGTCAGGGGTCACAAGGGTCACAGCCGGAGCTACCGGAATCCTTACACTCATAAATCACGGCTCATTAGTTGAATTGGCTCGCACTGTACTCGCAGTGCCTGGCCGAGCTTCTGGGGGAACCGAGGGTTCGACTGTTGCAGATGCCCGTAAAACTGTGCTTAACACAACAGCACAGTTGAGCCGAGAGTCGTAGAGCTCTATTCTCAAGTCTTAGAGCTGATGAAATGCCCATTAAAATAGCATCCTTGGTTTGCTCAAGTTCCGCTCTTAAAACACCAACCGGTAATTTGAACAAACTTTTCGCTACTTTTCCGGTATCGACGGAGCTTTTCGTTCGCCTCTTTTTCATCTGAGGTTTCATCTTACGCGGCGATTGCAACGTCCGAGCTACCAGCTTTTCATCCGATGTCGAAATATCACCAAAACCATGTAATTGGTTGAGTGTCTTCAATCCCGATGTGTATTTCGATATCGTTGTGTACTGCAAATTTGTTGATTCCACTAAACCCCTCACAAACATAACTTCAAACCAGACAGTGGAAATTCCATTCTCATGGACTTATAATATTTATACGCAGATTCATAACCTTCCTTTGTTTCTACTGATGTAGTATGCTCTAGGAAATCAAGGAGATTCTTTATCCCTCTTCCGTTTTAGCCCTAGCTTGATGAGAAGCCCACTCAGCAGACTTGGAGACCATCTACTTTGACCCAAAGTACTTCGACACTTATTCAACACAACAAACTACTGATGAGGTGAAATCCGTTTTCCATGCGACACACACCGAGTATCAAACTGCCAATATCGGATTATATCCTAGTTAAAAGAACACTCACAGAAACAAACTTCCAACCTCACATGAGATACCAGTATTGAGTATCGGGCCGGCTATCGTTTAGCTGCCTTATTATCTCTCGGCCCCTGCCCCTGATTATCAATATCTCTTTTACCCATAACAGCATTCCCTAGCTGAGTAGTAGGCGGTGAGTGCTCAGCAAACTTTCAGTCTTCATATGGGCAGTCTTGAAGATTGCCTAAAGAAGACTGAGTCTTCTTTAGTAAACCTGCATGTACCTTCCCACACCACTTTTGACATATTTCTCGCTCCAGGTGCATTCGGTTTCCCCAACATAATGTTGGCAACATTGGGGAAGCATTCGCACACACCTCTGCAAGAAGCTCTGCCTCTAGATTCTTAGCCAGAAAGGTAGAGAATGCCTGATGATCTTCCATCTTGACCTCATCATGAGTAGGAGAAGATTGTAACAGTCTCATGCATAACAGCATTCGCTGACGATAACGTCGATCAAACAACTGTGCTTTACCAAAACCGTGTTTATTTGATATTGAGGCAATCCCCGCAGCATACTCACAGACATGCATCAAAGCCCCTTACCCTCAAAGACATATATAGTGAAGGCCCACCGCAACATCAATAGAAGCCATTGCTCAAAGTATTAGGAAGTTTCCCCGTAGGAAGTTTCACAGTCTCTACGCCGTAGAGTCTACGGCTTGACCATCTGGAGTAAACTGTATAACAGACTTGCAGGCCGACGCGGTGATCTCAGGATTAGCTTCAAATTCAATAAATGCATATCTTTCTCGAGACAAGACCACCGCAACAAGCGGAATAGGAACCAGTTCATTATGAGGTAAACAACAAAAAAACTGTGCCGCTGACGCGAGTATCGTACCCACGAAAAACTTCGCCTTCACCATATCCTCTTTTTGAGAAGCAGAAGCAATCAATGCAGCACTGAGTCTTGCTCTTCTCAGTCTCACAGCGATAACATCAGCCCGAGGCGGTTCAGCATCATTGTCCAATACGGCACCCATAGCGACAGCACAAGCATCTACCATTTCCCCCAACAATTCGGCATCATCAAACGCTGCCTTCAACGTTCTCCAAGAGTCGGCCGAAAAGGGTGGTTGAGTTGATGACTCAACTATGGTCTCTGAGACCATAGTTGAGTCATTTAATGACTGAGTTAATAACTAAATAATTTAGTTAATGACCTGAGTTAATGACTGTCATTAACTCGTCTGAGTCAGGCAGATCTGGAGCAGTTGAAAATGTCGACGCCAACAACGGTGCGTCCATATTTCAAGACAGAGTATCGAGAAAAGAAACTAAATGAAAGAGATAAACAAAATACCAGGGCAATTCAAGCACAACGCCACTCAAAGGCAGCTGGAACACGAAACGCCATGAACGTCAATCAAACAAAATAAATGAACAGTAGTGCGAAAAGAATTATGACAATCATGATAAACATGTATGTGATTAGAAAATCATCGCGACTACTTAGTACGCGAAGCTAGTAATTTGCACAAATCTAGCTTCGCACTACCCGAATCGACCGACTTGAAAATGGTACCCTGAATCCAACACACAACAAATTTACCTTTAATCAACCAAAAGGTACCAATCAACCTTTACCCATTATCCGTCGGATAAAACATCCAACAATACATGGATTCCGACAACTATCGACCACATACTCGTCCAACAACTCCCCCAACACGGGGACACATCCATTGATTAGTACACTAAACAGGTGACTAACCAACCACTATCACAACTGTTGTGGTAGTGGTTGGTTAGTCGTCGTGTGGTACAACACAAGACAAATCCAAATAAACAGTGAAAAGAACATACACAAGTGCATATCTCAACATACATATATATGTCCGACCAATAGCATAATCGGAACCATTCATCTGGACTGACTAACAAGGATATACAGACGTAACAAAACGAGAAGCAATCCGACAAAGCAACAATAACAGAATGTACAAGGAAACAGAAAGGGAAGAAACAGTCGAATGCTTAGACGTTAGCCTCAACAATGAGCATTATAGTTGAGTTTCCAGGAACACCACGAGGAAGTCTCTGAGCTCGTTCCCATCTAACAGTAAATCACAATGCATTCGTTGGACCTTCATAGATCTTCAACATCAACTCTAGCCGGGAAGCAACGGACAAGCCGTGAGACATGAACAACTTTCACCTCTTTCTCCCACAGAATTTTTGCTTTCCGGAAAAGGCCATAATCAGGAGAATCTTTGTTAGTTACAAGTCCTTTCTTAGAAAGAAACCCTATGATACGCCAACTTTTCTCAGCATAAGGAGGCTGATCAGCTTTAATAAAGCTGATCAGCCATACTATGGATACTATACATACTTCCATACTATGGACTTGCATAATATGCAAGTCCATAGTATGGTCTCCATACGAACATCACGTAAAGTTTACGTCGTAAATGGACTATAGCACCAGGGTATAAGTCGTGTTTCGTGGAACACTGCAACTTCTCGTCAGCTAACTTAATGGCACTGTTCAGTGAACAGTGTTCACTAATCGGTCCCATTCCACACGATCAGAGGCATGGGCATTGAGATCCACGTTGAACATCTCAACTGGGATACGATGCGTGAGTCACGCAGCGTGACAGAGTGTACCGTACCGTTGTAAGCTTTCATCACTCGGCCAACAACATCATCAGGCGACAGACTTGGATCATCAGCCATTGAAGAACGCATCCACAGCCGTACCGTACGATGTAGGGACTCGATCATGCCATTCGACGGACATATGGCGCAGTGAACAGTCAGATAACGTCCGGTGAATCACAGTTCAAGAATGATACGCCATTATCCGTCAGAAGAGATTGCAGACGTTTACCGATGGCACGCCAGACTTCTTCAAAGGCATTAGTGACAGAAGTAACATCTTCACCATCGATTCTGCACAAGCAGGCGAATTTAGATAAAACGCACTGCTGTGTTAAGTAAGGTACTCCAGGTAGTAGGTAGACAACGTCACGTTGTCAACGTGTGCACATACAATCGACCAAGGTGTCGCACTTCCGGGCAAGCCCGGAGATAAGAGACCAATATCGTGCTTTACCAACAGACGTTTGGTCTTGCGCGTACAAGTATCACAACTATACCTGCATGGCATAATGGTCCATGCACTGAATGGACCAGCTCGGCGATCAACTAGCCAGGTAGGACGGGTACCACAACCTCCTTCCCTTGATAGTCAGCATAGTATCGCCGTACCAAGACGGCGATGTAGTCGATCTCGAAGCTTATGGCGACTTGTTGTAGATCAACTGGAATGACTTCAGGAAACGATCGTTCGTGTCTCAGTGAACGTCGTACTCTGAAAAAGACCTCATCGTCATGCTGAGCTTCAACTACCACCCCAAGGTCGAGGACAAGCTCGTCACCGAGAAGTCTAGTAGTCGCACCAGCACATCCCACTCCCGTCCACAAGTTCATCTCCGAAGTCTTCTAAGTGGGCGGCTGGGATTAGTAGCTGTATACAGTCACATGGCCAGCCAGTGGTGTACAGTGAAGCTAATTGATATTGTCCTGGGCCAGGACTCCTGGCCAGACGGTATCATCTACCGGAGAATGGCACCCTCTTAGGCATAACTTATGCCGCATAAGGTCATGAGCGCTTGTAATGGGAATGAACAAGATAGGGTGCAGCCCCGTTATACGGCTGCGGTTAGGAAGGACCCCGTTTACGTGATCCAAAAGCCGTACTATAAAAGTACTGCTGAGGAGATGGAGTTGAAGGTGGTTCACTTCAACGCTGATGGTGCCAAACCAAAGCTACGGGAGACTCATCAGCTTATGTTGAAGTCGACTTGTGATGTTCTATGCATTCAAGAAGCAAAGCTTGGTGGTGGGGTAACTGATGGTAATCTCAAGCTAACAGGTTACGATCATGAACGGCGCGATAGGTCTGGTAGTGCAAGCCGGGGTGGGGGACTCCTGACATATGTGTAAGACAAGATCAAGTATGATAGGCTATTGCTGGATGAGGATGACGGGAGTGGTGTAGGTGAAGGTTTAGATACAGAACTGTTGGTGGTGATGGTTTGGAAGGCGGGTAGGAGTTTTGTTGTGGCGAATATCTATCATTCCCCCTCGATAGCTCGCATCAATGTAGACTCATTGGACACTGTCCAGTGTGAGCTTCAGGAGTCTGAAAGTGTTATTTGGTGTGGTGATCTTAATGCAAAGTCACTACCTTGAAGTGGTGGTAGAAATGAGAATAGTTGTCGTGGGTTGCAGCTGGAAGAATGGATGAGTGATAGGTGCCATGTTTGTGTGAATAATGGAGATGTGACATATGTCTGTCGCCGTCTCGGTGCCAGTCATGGAGTCATTGATCTATGTATTGTAGACTGAGAGCTAGCCGCATGCTGCGAATGGTCGGTTTTCTGGGATGTGGGTGGCAGTGATCATCGTCCTTGCTTCTTGACAGTATCTGGTCTCAATAAGCTTGTATCTGAGCCGAAGCCTCGTTGGAATGTTGATAAGGACGATTGGGATCTCTTTGCGGAGGTGTTCGAGTCAAAAATTGGGGATTCTAAACCCACGGGGAATGTTGATAGAGATTTTGTTACGTATCGCAGGGCTATGACATTGAGAGCGATCCCGCGTGGCAAGGTTTTCAATTACTCCGCCTCCTATAAGGACCCTGAAGTTCGTGAGGCTGTCTCTAAGAGACAGAGCGCCAGTGAAGCTTATAGATTAAATCCTACAGTAGAAAATCATGCTGCCGATAAGAAGGCTAGGGAAAGGGCAGAGAGGCTAACATGCAAGGCTCAGACATGTGAGTGGAGGACGTTTCTGCTTGATGTTGGCCCAACTACCCCTACCACTGAACTGTGGCATGCGCTGAAGGGTATACAGGCAAAGAGAGACTACAAGTGCCCGGGAAGAAATATCTTTTGCGTGGTGAGAAGACTGTGGTGAATGAGAAAGATATAGCTGACACTTTAGCCAGTCATTATGAGAGAGTATCGACTGTAAGGTTTGAGTCTAGTGATGCTGCAGTTAGGAAAGAATCTATCCGGTGCCTGAGGCGTGAAAGGATGTGGTTGAGGGGAGGGAAATTGTGTAATTTACCGACTGAGTGGTGTGAATGGCAACAAGCGGTTAGTGAATTGGAAAAGGGGAAGACTCCAGGTGAAGATGGAATTGGGGTGTCGTGGTTGCAAAAAGGGAGAGAAGCTCAACTACGTTGGCTGTGGCACATTGTCAACACCTCTTTCATAGTGGGTAGGTTGCCTAAGGAGTGGAAAAGAGCTGAAATTAGAGGCACTCCAAAGAAGGCGGGTATTGTGATGAGGCGGTTTTAGACCTATATCCTTGACATCAGTGTGCTGCAAAGCTGCTGAGCGGACTCTTCAAGGCTTGAAGAGTCCGCTTGACGAGTCTTGCTTGAAGTTCAAGCAAGACTCACCTTTCGTTCAGAAAACGCGAACCCTCCTATCCTTGGTAGTCGAGCGGCATACAGGCCTTGTCACAACACTGAAGATCTACTCATGAGAGGCCTTCATTTCGTTCATGAATGTTATCAAGGCTCTGCATGTGAAGCGATTGTTGGAGTAGCAGTTGATATGTCCAAGGTCTTTGACACTGCCTGGGTCCAGAAATTGACGCTGATACTCAGAGGGGTGGTATACGTGGCAGGCTCTTGTATGGTGAATGACTCTGAAACATAGGAGGTTTCGTGTACACTGTGGGAACTCTGTGAGCGAGACTATGCGGCCGAATTGTGGTACACTCAAGGAAGTGTGGTTTTACCATGGTTATTTGCTGTATTGGTCTCTCTGAGAGACTCTCTCAGCTCCAAGATATTCTGGGTGAAAACTGTCTAGTGCTGCAATTTGCGGATGATATCTTGCTGTTGGTTAAATCTGAATCAAGAACCGGACCAGAGAGTCTGATGCAGACAGCTTTGAATCGTCTGCAAAGTCTTCGGAACAATCGTCTGCGGAGCTGGGCAGACGGCTTGAAGCTTACTATTAACGCTCTTAAGACCCAGTGCATCGCTTTCACGCTTGGAAATGCCAAGTTCTTACCGAAGTTGTCTTTGTATGGTCAGCAGCTGAAATGTAAACCGACGCTAAGGTATCTGGGTATAATCCTAGATTCAGGCCTGAGCTGTCGGGCAAACGTTTATGCCCCGGTGGGTAATCTCAAGGCTAGGTTGAATCTCGTGCGTGCGGTCGCGGGGGCGAATTTTGGTCGCTCGGCAGCTGTGATTAGGTCTACGTATCAAGCAGTAGTGGAGTCTAGGATGAGATATACGTTATGCACTCAAGTTGCTGCTAGCGTGAGAGTGCTAGCTAAATTTCTGGTGCGAGACTTATTACTGGGTTGCCGAAACAAACTCCTGCTGAGTCAGCACAACCAAGTCAGCAGTGCTGACTTGGTTCTGCGTGAGTCTGGACTGAAACCAATCAACTATCTGCTAGATCTGGCCATTATAGGGTGGACTCTCCGGGCTCAGGCCTTGCCTTTCACTCATTTAGCGCAGTTCACCTTGGATGATTGGACGGGTTCCCGAAGACTGAAGAAATGAGCCCCACTGCACAGATCGATGATGTGATGTCGAACTATCAGGTCTACTACCAGATGCTCTCTCAATGTTCAACTACTAGAGTAGTACCATATAGAGACCCCATATATAGACACTGCGCTGTTTTGGCTCGGTTCGGTTAGACATCGGTCAAGGTGTTATGAAGAAAGATGGCAATGAAAAGGAATTCAAGAGATGTGCTGAAGATATGCTCTCTGAACTTGGAGATGGGATCCTTGCAGTTTTCTCTGATGGATCGAAGGCTGATGGTAGAGTGGGATGTGGCTATAGATGTGTGCTTGATGGGGAAGTTCTATGTGAGAAGGCAGTGCCGCTCAGTCCCTATGGTTCGATCTATTATGCTGAGTTGCCTGGTGTCTTTTATGCTATACGGTGGTTACTGAGTATGGCTGGTAGACTGGTGAGTAATGGTATCTGTTTTCGCGTGGATAATCAGTCGGTGGCCTATGCTCTGGGTGGTGGCTTCAATACCAGGGATCCAACGGTAACTACTGTTGTGGCCGAGGCCGAAGAACTCAAGGGACAATTGGGTGTTGGTCTTTTTCCCAAATGGATACCTTCGCACTGTGGCTTGGTTCATAATGACGCTGTGGATGCGCTTGCTACTCAAGTAACCATGGATGATCAAGTAGGTGGTAGGACTCTTGTCATCAATGATGACCTACCGATTCCGCTGTCTGATATTATATCCACTACTAAGGTGGTACTCAAAGATCGCCATCAAATCGTACCGGAGCGGGCTGCGTACTTGGTGCGTGGATGTGCTCCTGGGCTGGCGGTATATCCTGGCCTGAGCAGGGAACATCAACCTTTGCTCTGTCGACTTAGGTGTGACTCTTTGAGAAGTATGAAATATGTTAAAGGGAGTCGAAGAGTAATACAGTGTTGTGTATGTGGAAAAGACTTGACTGCCAGTCATGCAGTCACTTGTGGCACTAATGTAGAGACAATTGAGCTGCTTCATCGAGGCATGGCTGGGAAAGTGGATGACAACAGTTTGGCATCATTATCTAAAGCCCTCGATGATATTATTCGAAGATTTGGTTTCGACTGCTAAGGCCTCACCACTCCTGATGTTATACTTGGTCCACTGTCTGGCCTTATGACTTGAAGATGTCAGTTTTCATCAGCTGTACCATTGCTCTTGTTGATTACTGCTCGTGCTCATGATATGTCATTGGAAAAAAAACACATCCCACTACGTGGGTCGCTGTGGGGCTGCTGAGCAATTCGGCTTCCACATGGATCTGTTCATCTCCATCCACCTCACAGTAGGTCAGAAGCTCTCCGAATGGAGCATCGACCCTGCTCAGTGGATCAGCTAAATTTGCCGCACTATCAACACGATGAACAGCGGAGCTTTCGTAGGTCTCAGCAATGTCATATGTAGACTGGAGCCTCCGACCGACCATTGTAGCTGACAGACCGCCCTTCTTAACGGCTTCACCTTGCATAAATTTTCCGATCCACGCCCTCACACACGCATTGTCAACATAGAGGTGGACATGTCCCCCTATGAAAGGCGTCGCCCATGCGAGAGCACGAGCCGCACCACACAGCTCATTGATATTGACATGTCGAAGAAGGGCTCGACGATCGAGCATCCAAGATGCATCACGCAAAACAATGAG
>NW_003215488.1:0-1368 GCF_000006405.1 Perkinsus marinus ATCC 50983
CGTGAATATCGCGTTTTTCACCGAGTTTTACGACGCCACTTCACGTAAAACGGGTTGTTGTGAAACTCCATTCATAAAGAAACCATACGGTTCGATTTTGCTAAGGTTACAACTCTCACAATTACATGGCATAAGAGTAATGCCGATGTCTAGAGTCACCAGGTGAATTACGATATTCCTACAGATTCCAAGGACGCCGACACCATACAACGATCAGATTCGCCCTAAAAAGTACCCGAACTTCGTCCTCCACCGAAACTGATACTTCTATAAGTGATTCCAGGATTGCACTTAGGTCGGCATCGGTGAGATCGAGATCACTGAGATCCAATACTTTTATCTACCAAAAATGATAAAACGTGCAAGTTGATTTTCGCGAAATCACAAAAAAAACATTCACGACTCACAGACTGTTAATTCGAGTTTATACGTTACGAGAAAAAAAGACAAGAATTTCATCAAAATTTTCGGAAAAAAATTTTGAAAAAAGGGCAATTTTCTCCAAAGAATATGGGGAAATTATCAGAAATTCTCGCAAAATTATAAAAAAAAATAGACCCTGGAAATACACTATTTGAAAATGTCGCTTTCGCGAACAGAAGCGTTACACTCCCGAGTCGATATCAACGTTATAAAGAGAGCCCTAAAATCGTCGTATAGTAGTTCAGACACAATACAGTGGAGTTTCACCCTAGTGATATGAAAAACACTAGTGAAAAACATATTTCACGACTACTACTGCATATCACCGCGAATATCGCGTTTTTCACAGAGTTTTACGACGCCACTTCGCGTAAAACGGGTTGTTGTGAAGCTGCAGTGGTAGAGGAATATATGTTCGCTTTCCGCAGCTGAGCCCATGAATTTCCCAAAATTTCCTCCCAGAATTTTCATATTATCATCAACACATTTCCCCCCATACACCGCCATATTACGCTCTCGTTTTCCTCCTCGCAAAAACGCTCTAAAGAAGTGCAAACTTCTTTCAGTGTGTCGCCGATCATCTCGAAGCCGTCGGGCTTTTCGAGAAAAAGACGGCCCTGTTGAATGCACGGGGAG
This sequence comes from Perkinsus marinus ATCC 50983, assembly GCF_000006405.1. NCBI lineage: Eukaryota > Perkinsozoa > Perkinsida > Perkinsidae > Perkinsus > Perkinsus marinus. The sequence continues at coordinate 1,060 of NW_003215488.1, forward strand.
AGTATTCTCGACGAGTCGGACCACATTGAAAGATTCAAACCTTGCCATTTCGGAAAGATACGAAACATGTCCGATGGATGACCACATTTGAACCTCTCAGGATTTTATGTTCGGCCTGCGATTGAGGTATGGACTTGATTGAATATCAGTTCAGTAGAAATATTGACATATTGATTTTGTATTGGAGTTTCACCACCCTAGTGATATGAAAAACACTAGTGAAAAATATATTTCACGACTACTGCATATCACCGTGAATATCGCGTTTTTCACCGAGTTTTACGCCACTTCACGTAAAACGGGTTGTTG
>NW_003202701.1:0-1863 GCF_000006405.1 Perkinsus marinus ATCC 50983
CCCCGGGACATCAGGACAGACCACGCTGATGTCATGGCCCGCTATAAGAGAGTCTATCGCGGCGATCTCAGACTCGTCCTCTCCCTCTAGGTCAACAACAGGCCGCCGCCGCCGCCGAAGCTTCTTATGGACGGATGTCTGCGCCATAGAGGTAAGTCAACTAATAATAGCTTCTATTACACACACTAACGGAGAAGAAATACCCTCGCCAGGGATCGAACCCGGGATGTATCAAACAAACTCAACAAGTAATCCCAATTTCACACCCGAAGCAACAAAGACTACCATGACTACAATAATGATGATGATGTTGATGATGATGATGATGATGATGATGATGATGATGTTGATGATGATGATGATGATGATGATGATGATGATGATGATGATGATGATGATGATGAAAAGAGTCTCGGACATCGCAGATAACTCACATACTGCCACTTACGACAACGGCCGTAGTTGTGAGAAGCCAACAAACTGGCCCTATACAAAGACTGAATCCAGGCTATATTATCGCCGCCGACAAGGGTCTACTGGAGAGCACCTTTAGTGATTCCAAGTGAGGGCAAGAATCTCAGGAAACAAGTTCCTTGAAAATTCGACGAGAAATGGATACTAACTCGCCCCGCCATGGCCATCGTCTCCCGTCTTATTCCTACTACTGAGCCTTCTTTTGATGGTCAAGACCGACGCCGGCAAGCGGGGCGTAATACACGAATCACTACTAGTGATGGGAAGAAGTATAAGACTAGGATGAAGATAGTGAAAGAGTTCGTAGTGTCAGGTCCTTATCAAAACTCATTGAAAATCACCATTAGATTTCGAAAGACGCAAGAGCATCTCTCAAACTGAAGCAGTCTCAACGAGTTCTCCGGCATTTCGTAAGTTAACGTCTAACTCGCGTACTGCCCCGAGAGGATATCCCCTACGACTGGAGTGGAAGATCGACCTTCCTTACTACCACGGTCTAGGGAATCTATAGAGGCTCGGCAGGAGAGGACAGAGGGCTCACATGCCTGGGGTTGATCTTCATTGCAGTAGAGACGGCAGTGAGGCGGACCACTGTAGTGAAGAAAGGAGCGATCACATTGCCTCTCTGTCGGGTATCCTGCTCCTAACATAGACCTACCATGAGCATGATGCCACCAGCAATAGTAATGTAGAGCCTCTTTCATTAATATACTACTACCAACAATACTAGACAGCCTCCCTTATCATAAGCCCAGTTCTACTACTAGACAGCCTCCCTTATCATAAGCCCAGTTCTACTACTAGACAGCCTCCCTTATCATAAGCCCAGTTCTACTACTAGACAGCCTCCCTTATCATAAGCCCAGTTCTACTACTAGACAGCCTCCCTTATCATAAGCCCAGTTCTACTACTAGACAGCCTCCCTTATCATAAGTCCAGTTCTACTAGACAGCCTCCCTTATCATAAGCCCAGTTCTACTAGACAGCCTCCCTTATCATAAGTCCAGTTCTACTAGACAGCCTCCCTTATCATAAGCCCAGTTCTACTACTAGACAGCCTCCCCTATAGTTCTCAGCCTACTATTACTTGTCGATGAGAGCATTCCCCAACATAGACCTACTACTACCCGTAGTGGATCCCCTCCTACGATATGCTCAATCCTAGCAGTGTTGCCATACAGTCTCCTCTATTATTACTATCTTCCCATCATAGCCAGACTACTACAGTAGAACTCAATACCACACATTACAAGAAATCGCTTAAAAATTCAGCATGAACAGCGAGCGTAAAATGGCACGCATAAATTTAAAAGTGCCGTCGCTGGGGATCGAACCTCCGCACTTGTCAGATCACTCCCCACATGAACTCTTTGCCATAGTAGATTCAC
>NW_003205482.1:0-1168 GCF_000006405.1 Perkinsus marinus ATCC 50983
ACCCCCGACCTCCGATCCCGTCACGCGCCACGAAACTTCAGTCTTCAACATCTTCCTGATGCCTCCAATGATCGCTTTCATTGTGGCCGTCCTCCTCTATCCTGTCCTCAGTGTCACCCCTTCCACGGTGACCTGGATAGGCCTCCTCCCTGAAGAGAACGCTACCACTTATGTCAATGCCATGCCTATCGGTAACGGTGCTTTAGCTGCTAATGTAATCGTTGACAATAAGAATGCTTCTAACCCTATCATAGCGCTGCTGATATCGGATCAGAGATCCTGGAATGAGGCGGGGGAGTTCATCAAAGTTGGAAAGGTCACTCTAGAGCTCACCCCCAACCCGTGGGTGACGGCCGACACTACCTCGATTAAGCAGGTGGGGTCAGACTTGACTAATATCTTCAGCGTCGTCACTTGTTCCGCAGGTTCTCAATACCTCTACAGGAAGTGTTATTCTTGAAGTCGGCCCTTCCCCACCGACGAGGGTCGAAGCCTACGTTGATGCCCTCAAGGATGTCTTAGTGGTGAACATCTCCTCCCCAACACCGATTGATGTCTCGGTTGTCGCCGAGCTGCTACGCCCTAAGCCCTTCTCTAGGCAACCCTTGTATCACTGCCGACCCTACAACGTCAGTGCCGACTTCTATCTCAACGACTCTGGAGGAGTCATCGGCTGGGCCCACGCCAACGTTCGCAGCGATTACACCACTAGCATTCTGGAAGCTCTCAACCTCGAGTCCCTCAAAGGGTCTATTACCGATCGTATCGCCAACAGATCTACTGCGGCTACATGGCGCTTTGGAACGTCTATGATTGCGACCCTGTCTGTGGGAGAGCTGAAGACCTCAGAGCCAAGCCGGGACTTCTCCATGGTCATCGGTGTCGCCACCTCCGAGCAAGGTTTGGACCCTGCCGTTGCTGAGTCGAAGAGGCTCATCGCGGAATACAACAGCATGACTGCTATCGAGAAGCACATGCAGTGGTGGGCACAGTTCTGGAACCGTAGCTGGATCGAAATCACCGGCCCTAGGGCTGGCGAGGTCAACAGTAAAAGTGCCCTCCATCGCTACCTACAGGGTATTCAATCACGAGAGCCGATCCCTATCAAATTCAATGGAATGCTCTTCACGGCTCAGAGAGAGGAAGTGGACTACAACAAGTGGGGAGG